>NW_015659941.1:1569300-1570383 GCF_001515625.1 Sinocyclocheilus rhinocerous | reverse complement strand
AAAATAAAAACGTTATATTTTTGGCAAATATAAAAGCCTTTTCACACCAAAAGTGAAATGAATAAGCCTCAGTCTGAAGGGAAAGTAAATTTACGTCCGTACAGTAGAATGCAGAAGAAGACATTTCAACACACTTCAGCAATAAACAAAGATGTTTGTCTAGAGTAATTTTTGCTTATTAGTATGGTTGAACTGGATCATCGAAGGTCAGAAGCAAAGACATTGGTTAATAGAATGGGATTAAATACATAAAGGATATTTGTGTTTTTTAACATTTAATTATTGCAGGTTTGCGTCATATTCTGAGTTGCATTATTTTTATTCATTTTGAGGAATACTGAATCTGTGTGTTTTTTTTTTTTTGTGAGTGAGATGAATTAATGTATATTCATATTTATTTTAGAACTACAGTAATATCTTCTGATTTCTCTCAACATGGGGACAGGAGAGCTGTCAATCAATAAATTGGAATAAAAAGTAACTTGCGTTACTTATTTGAAAAAGTAACTCAGATATTCTCTTGTAAATTAAAAAGTAATGCGTTACTTTACTAGTTACTTGAAAAAAGTAATCTGATTACGTAACTCGCGTTACTTGTAATGCGTTACCCCCAAAACTGTTAATTATATTACTATTTTTTATGTTAATAGAGTTAAAATGACACTTTTTGATTATTGTCAAATAATACAAATCAAATTAGCATAGCCATAGAGAATAATAGGCATTACAAACAAACAAACAAACAAACAAATAAATAATTTAAGCATCCAGACATTTTTAGATAGGGAAAAGTGCGTAATTATGTAATTACTGTCACAATGAAAAAAATGGCAAGAGTAACTAATGATTATTTTGGTAATCAAGTAATCTACTGATTATTTTAACAATTGAGTAATCTGATATTTTTTTGTAACACAAATAGACCTAAGTGAACACCAGGCTTTAGTATGACTATTTATATATAAACTAACGATGAGGCAATAATAATTGGCTCAAATAAATTATCAAAACCAAGTAACTACATGGTTTTATTGAACAACACTGTTAAAATACATAATGTAATATGCCTATACATAATATGAA
>NW_015659941.1:1563991-1569122 GCF_001515625.1 Sinocyclocheilus rhinocerous | reverse complement strand
TGGCAAAGGTTTATAAATGATTTACGTTACAAATCTAGTGAGATAATGCACACTGTTTTTCCAGATGAACGTTAAGCAATTCAAATTCACAGCATATGCAGAGGAAGAGTTTAGCCCCTTTCACACATACAGTACTGGTAAATTACTGGTAAGTTACTATTAAGAGATCATGTGTGAACAAGACCTTTTCAAAAATCCCGGTAAATTTGTTCTGGCGATCATATCGTTCTTAAGGAGATGACATGATTACTCTGAGCTGTTTACAAAGCTCCGCTGCTTTTTAATTAGTTTCCCTATATAAATATGCGCTAGATGGACATCGGACAGCGCCTCGCAGCTTTTTCAACGTGACGCACTTCTCCATTCATCAGGGATGCGACTCTGCAATTGGATACTATTATTTACTATAATTTACTATAATAATATATATGAATAAATGTTAGTATATAACAAAATATAATTTTAATATGTAATAAAATATAAAAAATAAGTTTGAAAAATAAATAAAATAAAATAAAATAATGAACCTACATGACCTGGACATGTTTTGTGAGATTAATCCAGTAAAAGTAAACCATCTTAACACTGAATAAAGTCCCAATCACAGAGAGTTAACAGCCCCCATAGCAGAGACATAAAGTAGGAAGAGGAGTGCGAGTGAAGTCTCGCTCACTCTGGGGCTTTGCCGCCCTTAATTAACTGAGCTGGCATTCTCTCTCGCACCGTTAAGGCGGTTCTTACTCCACTCCCAGCAAGGAGGCCTTCATAACAAAATTAAACTTGGCGCACTCGCATGACTAAAAGTAATAAAGACTAAAAAGGTCAGTCAACATTGTCTTACAGTGATTGGGGTAGAAACGCATGGCATGACATTAATTTTAAAAGTCAGGTGAGACGGCATGTGCGTGATGAGATATGAAGATAAAAAGATGGGGGTGTGAGAGAAAGACATCATCCAGCTAAAGTAAGTTAATATTCTGGGTGAAATACAAGCATATAATTTCAACTCGTCCTGCAGTTTACTAAAAAAAATTATTCTTAATTCTCGTAGTGGACTAGCAGAATGTAATCTACACAAGCAAAGGCAAATATCACATTTGCATTCTTTATTTCTTAAGTATATGGAGCATAAACTGCTGCTTTTACACAAAGATGGATATATTAGTGTAATGCAATGCAGATATTACGGAATACCACAAAAACACAATGCCTTAATCATATTTGTGACATCACGAATTTACTACACAAAAAATGGACGAAGATCCTACAGAGAGTGAATCCTTGGAGTTCACCGTTCACTTGGTATTTGAGCTTTTAACATCTCAAAACAACAAATAACAAACCAAATAACTTTTTTTTTGACATGGCATAATGTTCCAGAGGCTCTAAATGTTCTTTCAATATGACAAACTGAGACAAGTGTTCCTCTCTTCACCGCACATTTAATTGAGCTCTTTAGGTCCTTTCACAAACTGACAGTAAGTGAAGTAAATGCAGAGGGTACACCAATATAAAAAGATTAATTATGCAAAGTAGAAATCATTTTTGGCAAGCACCGAGGTGAATGAGTGTCATCCCGGAGAGAAATTACTGCACATTTACGCGAACGCGACCTTGCAGCGAAATAAATGGAGAAAAAACGTGAATCGCGCTACAGTCTACAATTATCACAATCATGTGATGTAATAAGACTCTTTGATGAATGCTCCTAAAGATTTCTGCATTCTTATTATAATCATGAAGTATTTATCTGATAATGATCTAATTGAACAGAGTCGTTGAGTTTGTGTTAATAGATTGATATCACTCTGCAAATCTGTTATACCTGCTTGCGATGACCTACCACTAGTTTAATTTGTCATATCTGAAATTCCAGCAGGCATAGCATCTCTCATAAGAGGGAAAAACAATGTTGGGATGTTGAATGTGCTGAAAACAAGGGTGGCACAGTCTTGTCATGCAGGAAATACCAATATCCTGTAACAGGATGCCCTGCAACCCACCCAACCCCTAACCTTAACATTAAAAAGACACATATTTTCTCCTTACCGTAAACTCCTTGCGTTTGCACGTAGCGATGGAATACAGAAAATAATAAAATCCAGAAAAGCTCCATCTTCAGGTGCGATCCCTCATTACCTGCAGGTAAAAACAACGATAGCCAAAATCACTGTACAGGACACCACAGCACAGCACGAGCTCAGCATTAAAATGAGTGCTCCTGCAGCCAGAATCATGCCATCATCATCATCATCCTCATCAGAGATTAAAGTAGCCTAACAAAACATTATTCACCAGTTGAAGTATTTTTATCCTTGCATTGTTCCAGTGCATGCATGCATGCATGGGGGTTAAGAACAGACAATTCATTTGTCAAACCTTGGATTATCTGCAGATTACAGAAACTGTGCTATTGTTTGATGGGATTGAATGCAGCAATCATGGGTTATTTCTGAAATTGGTGGGCGGTTAGGGACGATCAAATACATGATTTATTAAACCTGACCGGAATTCAGTATCATGCTGTTCAGGGCAAGAAAGACAACTTTTCTTGCACACAGGCACACAGGAGCTGGTTTCTAGATTTCCAACCATCTTGGACCAGAACCAGCTACCAGCAGGTAATACCACTTTAGGGTGGTCAAACTGATTTTTTGTAAAATGGTAAAGTTAGCTGTTCGGGGTCACCTATTGACAACCTTGCACCAGCTAATGGTCATCTTAAACTGATTTTTCCAACAGAGGTCTGAGAAATTATGTTAGAAGGTTGTTCAATCAACTTTATGACTGGTTCTGACTGTATTTGTTTCATCTAAACATCGAATAGAGCATTTAGTAACTACAGTAACAGGCATTGGCAATAAATAAATCATTACATTATTTAGCACTTTACATTTGACATACATAACAGAAATATTTCACAAGATCATTCATGAATCTCAACAATAGAGAAATCTCTAAAGAAATTCTTCAAAAATAGTCATTAAATACACTACAATTCTACACTATACACAAGTAGCACGTGTAGAATACATAACTGTACATAACTTAAATGTGTAGTAAAACACCTTAAAGACTATTTAAACAAAACACAAACGTTTTCTGTGATATATTTGCCATTTGTACCTCTAAAATACTTATCCTAACGGAAAATCCTCGAGCAGCGTACTGTTGCTATAGTAACCGCCTCAGGCGACCGCGACTTCGAGGGTGTCTATTATTCTACTAACTTGTAAGTTTTACTTTTATAGTCATTAAAATGCTGTTAAAAGTAATGTACGTGTATGCTTTTAAGACCTCCAACCATTTTTTTGCCTTTTTTGAACGTTCAAGCCTTAATTAAGGGGACGTCGAACCCCCAGATGTCGCACCCTTTCCAGTAGGAACCTGTGGTAAGTGTACTAGAAATTGCTTCGAATTGAAGCACCAGTTTCAGTGTGACAGATTAGTATAATAATTCAAGAGTCCTGCGAGATTCACGGCAGAATTTCTCCAGTCTGAAGTTTAAATTCATGAACACTTAGTCACAGCTCATTTGAAATACATCTGGACATGTTTATATATTTATCAGCTAGCAGGGCTAAAAATCACACACTCGTTTAGTAAGAAAAGTTCTCTCGTGTCAAGTACGCACTATTAAAAGTGAGAATGTGCAGCAACTTCTACCTGATTTTAATGTTAAAAATGAATTTCCCTGATGTAATTTACGCAGTCTGGCTATTTGGGACTTGACTAAACCGTGTTAAATTTGATGACGCGTTTTTAGGATACCTCACAAAACATTCCAGTATTTGGGTGTGGACATCGAGCGTTCACATTTAGACCGTTTCAAAACCTCTCTTAAGAATAAAACATGCAGATCTAAAGTAGCGCCTACCTTTCTCTGTGCGGGTTCAGCCTGTAGATCGCTGCCTTTCGAAATAATTCCCTTAGAAAAGAACGACTTTCAGCAGAACACTAGAGTTCCAGCTGTTTAGTTTGTTGCGTGCTCAGCGGGAGCGCACCGATGTCTCCAACACATTCTTCCAAGCAACTTCAACTGATGTGAAACTCTCGAATCCACACATCCAAGAGCGAAATCGTGGAAAGCGACGTGATCTCTGACTGAAACTCTTGTCCTGTGATGCTCTCCTATCAGATGCGTGCTCATCGATGGCTCTCTCAAGAGTGAGGCGGATGGAGAGGTTGCGCGTCAGTGTGGAGATGCGCGCACAGATCTCACTGGGTGATGCGCGTCTGAGTTCTGAACGGGCTTCTGGGGAGTCTCTGCGAAAGCTTGTCCAGCTCTGCTCTCGGTAATGAGTGGGTTTATCAGAAGGGACCGGGGTCTAAACTGTATAAACTCTCGGCTTTTTCCAATAGTATTTTGGTGGAATCTCCAGCTGCGCAGTTGCGAACGGAGGACTCGCCCCGGATCCCGGAGGACCAATTAAATAAGAAAGAAAAAAAACACAATGTCTCTGCCACCCCTTCTCTTTATTCCCCTCTCTTCTCCTCCCGCTTTCTACTCCATCTCCCCTTCCATCAGTTTCTCAGTGTCTGTCGTCACTGATGGTGCGGACACTTTTTGAACTGAAGCGCGCTGCTGCTCTTGACCGATAGGTGGCGTGTATGAGCTAATAATAATTCCAGAAAGCGCTCGCCATCACCCTTGCCCTTATTCATGACGAAAAAACAAATCGTGCATTAGGTCATGAATCGAAAGGTTCTGTAATCCGTCAGTATATTATATCAAGACATCATGTAGGCTACGTGGTGTCAGTGTTGTCTTGTGGTTTTGTTTCGAGGTGAATGTCACTAAAACATGTCTAGGTCACATTTCACCTCAGAAATTCAAAAGAAAAAAATAGAATAAAAAATAAATACATATATTTTGCCTAAAAATTACCTTTCATTACTATGGGAATTGTTCTCCAAATTTATAGGCATTTTATTTGTAACTTACATTATTTATTTAATCATAAAAGGCAATACAGCAAGCAGGGCCATAATGAATAAATATTTATTTATTTATTTTATCATATCACTATTTATTTGTTTGTTTTGCATTACACTAATGAGACTTTAGAGGTCAAATATGCTTAGTTATATATACTGTATATATGATATATCATATATATATATATATATA
>NW_015659941.1:1552781-1563863 GCF_001515625.1 Sinocyclocheilus rhinocerous | reverse complement strand
TCATTTGCTTCAAGTCATTTCTTATTTCTTACTTTTGATTGTTGGGTTGAAATATGACCTGGACATGTTCTTCAGAAGTCTTGAATTATAAAATAAAAATATTTCTAAATATAAAAATGAAAAATTATTTTTCATTATTTGACGACAAATTTGATCTAAATCCTCATTATTCTTAACTCCCATTCTTATTTTTTTTATTTAAATCATCATATACTGTAAGGCAATACAACAGTACAATAATTTACAATTAAAATAATATTTATTATGTATCTATTAAGTAAATTTGTATTACAGTAATGAGAATTTGGGGGTCAAATATGCATAACTGACATAAAAATAATGTTTCGGTATCTTCATTTATTTGAATATGATGAAGTAAAATATAATTTTTTTCCCCCTCTTTTCGTAAATGTATGGCACATTCAGTATTGCAACATGAACATATCATCAAACACGCTAACCTTGGAATAAATTACACCACTGACAGAGCACTGTAAAACACATTTTGACAAGCTAACCTAAAAATGCTTCAGGTAACATCTAAATTAAGTGGTTTTATTCACGTAGTCATCACAAATATTACTTGCTATGAATGAAACAACCTGACTAAAGAAAGTAATTTTAAGGTTTAGATTATAGGTAGAAAAACGCACTTGAAAAGTTTTTGAAATTTCACATATAAAATGTCCCACTACCTGACAGATATTACTCTAATAAGTGATCTGAGAAATCACACATCTCTGTAAAAGTAGAAAACAGCAAAAGTAGTCAGTTTTCCTATAAAGTGCTCAAACAGAATGACAGTAGTGGCATTTTTTAGCTCATCAGAAACACTCTCTGCATGTCAGTGTTTGCTGACTTGTCTTTGGGGGGCAAGGCTTTGCAAAGGGGGCGTGTCACTTAGGAAAATAGACACAGTTTAGCGAAAAACTGCATTTTTACATAAAACGTCATATTACCTGATGGATATTTCTGAAATAAGTGTGCTGAGACACCACACAAATCTCTGTGAAAGTAGAGACAACTGTTTTTCTTAGATCTCAAATATAATGACGTTAATGGCATTTTTTATCCCATCAGAAACACTCTCTGGCCATCAATGGTTTTGCATGTCGGAGCTTGCTGACCTGTCTTTGGAGGGTGCGGTTTTGCAGAGAGGGTGTGTCACTTTTTAAAGGGGTCATATGACGTTGCTAAAAAGAGCATTATTTTGTGTATTTAGTGTAATGCAATGGGTTTATGTGGTTTAAGGTTCAAAAAACACATTATTTTCCACATATTGTACATTATTGTTGCTCCTCTATGCCCCGCCTTTCTGAAACGCGTCAATTTTTACAAAGATGAGAATTTTCCCAGCCTCACTAGCTGCTGCCTGTCTGTCAGGAAGCTGGTGATCCACTGACAGACAGAGGCGGGCACGGAGAGCTGAGTTAATTTGGGCAGAAGGAGGTTTGGGATGATAGTGTTAAACGCCGAGCTGAAGTCCACAAACAGGATCCTCACATAAGTCCCTGGTCTGTCTAGATGTTGCAGGATGTAATGCAGTCCCATGTTGACTGTATCATCCACAGACCTGTTTGCTCTGTAGGCAAACTGCAGGGGGTACAAACAACAAGCGCTACTCTACACTGCTCAAAATTCGCGTTTGAATCATCAGTGGCAAATTCTTTAATATAAAAAACGTACTTACAGTCTTTGAGTCAGAACAGCCGGCATTGTAGGCTCAGGAAACAGTCCTCCGTTAAATGCGTTGCACACACACAAATATTTGGTTTGAACTGTTCTGGAACAGTGTTGTAAATACAACTTAACCACTGATTTCTAGTTGTGTCCTCTTTTGGAAGGCCAAACAAAGTAGCTTCGCTTTCATAACGAAACACACAGCGTCTCCACGATATGGCGGCGGCAACAATACTACAGCGAGAATCAAAGTTACGTCTTCTTTCTTTGCGTGAACATTTGGCGGTGTTATGCAAATCTTCCCACACAGTGACGTAGACATGTGGGGGCGTGTTTAAACGAGGCGTTTTAGGAGGGCGTGGACGAGTCTTAACTTTTATAAAGAATATCTCTTTGGGTTTGAGACTTTAGTCTTTGCAACTTTAGGGATCTTATCTATGCACAAACAGCTTGTAACACTCCAAAGAGGAAGGAAAACTTTAAATTGCATCATATGACCCCTTTAAAAATCTGTGAAAAACTGCATTTTCACTTTTTACAGTGAGGGATACATCCAGAGCCAGAGAATTAACGCCATTCTCAAATCCACTGGGAAGCCCTGCCTGGGACAGAGAGAAATTAAACATCAGTTTGATGCACAGACAAATCTAGAGGCAGAAAATATGCTGAAATTAAAAAATCAGTTCCATGATGTACTGTAGAAGAAACTGCCAGGCTGTCTAAATCCTCCTCCCTCTCCCTTTCTCCGTCTTGCTCCCATGTTTGGGAAACAGCCAGCAGCCTTGGCAAGGATCGTGAAGAGAACATCATAGTTTAGTTCATCACAGTAAATGTGTGTGAGAGGCTGGCAGTGCCGGACTGGCGGCTGACATGCCCACTGCGCGCCCCAGGTGTGTCCTCTCCTGCCCAGGGCTAGCGCATGGCACATGAAAGCAGGATGAGGGCTCTCTGGACCGGAGTGGAAGACAGAGAAATACTCTGGCCAAATGAATGTGTGAGCCAGGGGAATGCTGTCAGCAAGCATGTGTCAGTGTGTGGGAGTATGTCAGCTTTCCCAGACTCCTCTTGTGCTGGCCACAAAGGAGTACGCTTCTCTTACTTCAGATTGAAAATATCCTCAATGAGACGTTAATTAACGGGATGCTCTGCTTACAGTTTGCAGCACCACAAATCCCTGGGCTTATTCTTGTTTATACATATTTAACATTTAAAGGGAAAGTTCACGCAGAAATTAAAATTCTGACATCACTCACCCTGCATGATTTTCTTTCTTCTGTGGGACAGAAAATTAAAGCTTTTGAGTAATAAAAACGTGAATGGTGGATTACTGTCAGTTCCATAAAGGACAAAACGGCAGCATATAATTATCATATAAGTTATGTGCTGCCCTCTATCCATAAAATGTGCTTATTTATTTTTCTGAAGCCATGTGAAAAGTACAGGCCGATTTAAATAGCTCTTTACTTCAATTCTTGCTTTCTGTCTTAGTTCTCAAAAGCAACACTTTCACTTATTCAGACCTTATGTGTTTGGAGTCACTAACATCAAACTTGACAAAACATTTCATATTTACTATATAATGTATGTGTGAGATTGAGAGGTAAAACAAAGAGCAAGCTTTTCGGTGAACAATGAATATTGATAATGAATATGTGTTCTTCATATGACTTCAGAAGACTCGGGATATTATAGAAAATTACAACAGATTATATAAATAGAGGAGCAGAAGATATCTGATTTTGTAATTAAGATTTTAATTTAAACAATTTCCTATTCATAAATATATAAGAACTTTATTTTTCTAATTTATACTTTTGTAATTGAGAACTTTCTCTTTGTAACTTGCGAAGAAAAGACATCTGTTGGTGACATTAGGCATGAAGAATTACTAAATTTTCATCATTTTCATTAGGAAGGCACTAGAGCAGAATAGGTTAAAAATACAATATTCCTTTGAAATATCCCTTTAAAAAATCCAAATGATTATTACAATTTTATTTAGTATTACAATTTGCTCCTGAATTTTCCATTCTTCAAGAAATCCTTAAAAATGTATCACAGTTTCCACAAAAATATAAAGAAGCACAACAGTTTTCAACACTGGTAATAATAAGAAATATTTCTTAAGCAGCAAATTTGCATATTAGAATGATTTCTGAAGGATCATGTGACACTGAAGACTGGAGCAATGATGCTGAATATTCAGCTTTGCATCACAGAAATCAATTTTGAAATGTATTTAAATAGAAAACAGTTATTTTAAATTGTAATAAAATTTCACAATATTACTGTTTTACTGTATTTTTGACCAAACAAAAAGATGTATTTCAAAAAGTTTTACCGATGCCAAACTTTTCAGTGGTAGTGCAACAAAACAACTATCCCAGAACCTTTACAAATACAGAAGAAAAGGAATAAAAACACGGTTTTGGCAAGTGACAGCAGATGCTGCACGTAAGCACTGAAAGCATGTGATGGCATCTCGAGAGATGGATGAGGTGATCAGTTGTGAAATTCAGCCTAAATCACAAACCCTAGAGCAAGAGCCACTAATGCTAGACTGATCTAATAGAGAAGCATTTACAGAGTCTGCCAGATGTTCACGCTCACAGAAAAATGAACACAGACTTCTGACCAGCAGCACAAAATTTGGTTAACTCTGCAGCTTAAAGGCAGAGTAAGCGATTTCTGGTAGCCAATGTTGATATTTGAAATCACCAAAACAAACACGCCCCTACCCCAAAAGGGTCTTGCCCCTATTTTGATAGCTCCGCCCCACATATACGTACGCAACCCAGGCAACGATTAGTTCTGTGAAACAAAGCAAAACCAATGTTACACCGTGTCTACAGACATGAGCGGCAAGGCGCAACAAATCCCCAACAGAAAACTGCTGCCGGGTTCTATTATGACGTGCTGACACAAATTTCAAATGGTTTTCAACGGTCGTTTGATCGCGTCCAGTGTAGGCAGACTTTAGCTGTTGTAGACACGGTGTTACTCACCTATTGTGAGAAGAAACAAAGCAACCTCGGCGTCCGATCGCAGGCCTCCGCTCCTTGAGTTCTCTCCAGCGCTGGAAAGCTGATCCGATATTTACACGGGTCCTACTTCTTGCCTTATCCTTCCGCAGACGTTTTCCTCTTTTGTTTTTTATCCACCATCCCTATCTTTCTGTCGCTCTGCTCGGCTAATGTCCGTCCCATGCACTGAAAGCTCTCTCCTCCACATCACGAGTAGACATGCCCCTTATTGCTGATTGGCTACAAGTTTGTTTTGCTATTCGGCCCGAATCAGTTTTCTAAAGTGTTTTTGAAAAATCACATACCCTGCCTTTAAAGCTAGAATAAACTTTAAGTATGTAAGATCACATCAACAGAAAGTAGCAGCTTAAAAAAAGTGGTCAAATTGGTTCTAAATAGTAAGGCTGAGTAATTGATTTGAAACAAAAGTTCACTCTTCAACTTGGATTTCAATGACGTCTTTACAGTCAGACCTGACTGGGCCTCATTTCCGGTCCAGTCAGAGTTCTGGTCAGGTCTGGTCATCCTCTGGTGTATATATGTATCAGATTCCAGCTGAGGCATGTCAGCCGCCTCCCTGGGGGCCATTATTCAGAGGTGTAATTGGCAGAGTGGTGCACAGAGATGCCCTTGGGAGCCAACAATTCATAACCCCCTTAAAGCCAATATCCGATACCTGAAAATACGCTGAGACAAGAGACGGGTGTGTGAGAAGAGAGAGAGAGATGGACTGCTTCATCACAGAGAGAAGTAATGGCTGTGTATTGATTGCTCTCAGCCGAGACTCCGATTTCATGTTTAAAACAACACTGATCCTCATTAGGCCAGGGAGGGAGTACAGAGAGACAAACACTTAGCTATCACTTTCAAGGACACACAAGTGCACAGAGAAAGAGGTGAAACTAGGAGGAGAGGGGAAACACAAGAAGAGAGGAGCAGATGAGGACAAGAACGGACAGGAGCTTCACTCCTTAAAGGGGTCATAATGTGAGGCATCAAATTGTCATCGATCTTTTGAGGTAAAAGAGTACAGTGTAGCATGAAAACATTCTGTAACCCTTTCGTTACTTCAAACATCCTCCACAGTGGAAAGAAAAAAAAGTGTATGTTCTGAAACTAATCTACTGAAATGATTCACATGAACTTCCCAAAACTTTCTGACGTCAGGCACATGAATCATCTCAACATGGCCACTCACATTTAACACCTATATGAGAAATTCAGAAACAGATATATATTACTGTTATAATTATTATGAACATAAAAAACATAATTGTCAGAAGACATAAGTTTTTCATTAGTTTTTCTAATGTTTATGAATCATAATAATTATTATTTTTATAATGGTAACAATAATAATAATAAAAATATATTATATATATTAGTGCTGTCAAACAATTAATCATGATTAATCGCATCCAAAATGAAAGTTTTTGTTTGCATAATATATATCTATATATGTGTACGGTGACCGTGATTTCACCAAGTACAACATGTTCCTGGATCAACATCCTTGTTAATCCTGGAACAGCATTCCAATTAACCAATCAGAACTGAGGGATAACTTTTCAGGAAATATCTGTTTTAGGCTTACGATCAGAGTTAGGTGATTCTACACCATACCTGTCAACCCTCTCGTTTTTCCCGGGATGCTCCCGTATTTACCATTCTATCCCGCTATCATCCCGTTTAAATATTTTCCCGTATTTCTCCCGTATTTTTAATCTTTCTATAAAAAAAATCCCACTGGGCATATTTTATATGTTTGCTACATTCGCTTCCGGTAAAACTCCTGTAATTTGTATGGGCCAAACCTCATTATATGAATAATCACGTCAACAAATTCCAAGGTTGCCCAGTTGCCAGCTCTTGTATGAAAAGCATCTTTCTCACACGACCGACGCATACTAATTTCAACCCATTTGTCCCCTCAACTTGGCAACCTACAGGGAGTACCGCGGGAAAGAAAACAAGGATCACTGGTAGAAATGGGAGGAGAAGACTGGTGTTCCAGTGAAAAAAACTAAAGGGGAGGGGGGGGAGTAGAGCGCAGTCTCGTGAGTACCCCCCTAATTCACAAAGACTTTTGAATCCTCTTGATTTCAAAATACAGTGAGGACAGAGAAATTATATGTATATAAATATAAATAAGGATTATATATATATATATATATATTCTTTTTTTGCACAAAACTTTGTAAGTGGACATCAGGGAACAAAAATAAAAAAAATAATAAAACTTATGTGTGACTCTTTCAAAAAGATTCACAACAGTTCACCTAATCCTTTATTAGACTATCCAGAAAAGAAAAAAGAAGAAAAAAAACTGATTTCCAAGCAGATAGTGACAGAGAGGCCGAGGGCGAGTCTTTGGAAATCTATAAGCACTGCTGCAGACACAGACTAATTCCTGTTTTTTCCCTCTCATTAAGAAGCATTCATCCACTCACCGGTCTCGAGTCCCACGGAGGAGCTCCGGAAGGATAAAAGGAGAGTGACGACAGTGTTGGAAGAGAGAGGACCAGGCATGGATTTTATTTTGTGTTTTGGTTCTGTTTGTGTGCGACAGTCGTCCGCGAGGGGCTGTCGTGCTATTTTGGGTTTATTTTATTATTAAAGTTTTATTTCAATGTTCGCCGGTTCCCGCCTCCTTCTTCCCGTGACTACGAACTTTGTTACAAGCCCTTCTGCTCTTTGTTTAGACCAAAGCCAAAAACGACCCTTATTTTTACGCAGAAAACACGCAGTTGTAAATGTGAACTGGTGGATCAACAAGAATTTAATACGTTCTGTGTTCAATCTTTGTGATGCAGGGCAGAGTTAAGCAGGTGAGCACTGTCGTTAGTTTAATATAAAAATAGTATTGTGTGTATGTGTGCTAATTGTGTGCTGCGTACACTACAGCGTACTTCCAACTTTAAGGACAAACCTCATATACGTCAATCAATTCACAAAGACTTTTGAATCCTCTTGATTTCAAAATACAGTGAGGACAGAGAAATTATATGTATATAAATATAAATAAGGATTATATATATATATATATATATTCTTTTTTTGCACAAAACTTTGTAAGTGGACATCAGGGAACAAAAATAAAAAAAATAATAAAACTTATGTGTGACTCTTTCAAAAAGATTCACAACAGTTCACCTAATCCTTTATTAGACTATCCAGAAAAGAAAAAAGAAGAAAAAAAACTGATTTCCAAGCAGATAGTGACAGAGAGGCCGAGGGCGAGTCTTTGGAAATCTATAAGCACTGCTGCAGACACAGACTAATTCCTGTTTTTTCCCTCTCATTAAGAAGCATTCATTTGGTAGCTGGGCTCCGTATTGATCCACAAGGCCTTGAAAGAGTCTAAAAACAGAACTCAACAGTGTTACTCGGATACTTCAATACACTGATAAGAATAAACACACTCACACATAAAGTAAATGTACACTGTAAGCATGGGCCACTTTGCTACTTAAACTGCTCTCCAATCAAAATAGCAAATCCAAGGCCAAATGCATAAAGATCTACTTGAATTTGAAAATCTTATTTTAAGCATGCTTACATATTATAGAAAATGAGACAAAATGGCCCAAACGCATAAAATGACTGACATGAATGTTTCTGATTGGCTAAAAATAAGTGTGGGTCACTCTACTGTTTTGCTTTGCTTTTTTGTTTTTATTTTTTTATTAATATAATATAATATAATATAATATAATATAATATAATATAATATAAATACTTAAATTTTATCAGAAAAAAAGACAAAGATATCCAAAAGCATACAATGACTGACAAGTAGAGTGTTTCCGATCAGCTAAAAAAGCATTAGTTGCTCCTCTGTTCCTTCTGATATATGATATGATATTCTTTTGATATATGACACGTCTATAATATAATATAATATAATATAATGTAATATAATAACCTAAATTTTATTACAATTTATCAGAAAATAAGACAAAGATAGCCAAATGCATAAAATGATTCACAAGTAGAGAGTGTCTCCGATTGGCTAAAAAAGCATTAGTTGCTCCTCTGTTCCTTCTGATATATGATATATGATATGATATGATATGATATATGATATGATATGATATGATATAAATACCTAAAATAAATTGATCTTGTTTTGCATGCTTAGATATTGCTGCTAAAATAAGACAAAAATACCCAATAAGTATGTGATTTTTTTAGATGAAACAAGTTCCACACAAAAACAGAAATGCATCCGTATCTTAATCTAATTTAAATGTGAAATGACATTATTTTCATCTTCACACACACACACACACACACTCAATCTTTCTTTGTGCCTGCTCTTGTTTGCCTCTCATGCATTCTGTGTTCTTGAACGGCCGTGTCTTTGTGTGTCTCTCTGATAAGACATGGCCACTCTTCACTATCACTGATTATAGATCCGCCTTCAGAGATACTGTCAGCTACTGATCCCACATCACAGCACAGCAGACGCCCTCCCACTACACGGCTATCTGACTGATCTGAGAGCAGCTGGCGCTGAAGAAAAAGGCACAGGATGATGGCTGAGGCCGAGGATGGATAGACACACCTGTTTAAAGAGTTCAGCTTTTGAACCTTCATGCTTCAGACGTCACAAAACGGCAGCAAACTTTGGTGAGTTGATCACAGCTCGCTGTGGCCCGTTTTGCGATATGGTTCTCACACTGTTGTTTTACCATATCAGAGCGTTTAACCTCACACATCTCATAGTGAAATCACTGTGAGGTTAACACTTGCTTTATCATCCACCTTTCATTTTAGCAAATCTATATATACATACATATTTGGATACAGACTTGAATCTCCCTTTGACAAATCTTGACAAATTAACTTTTTAATTTAGGTTATTTTTGGTTAAGATGTACACACACAAAAAGTTTTGAAACCCCCTAGGTAAAGTGGTGACAAAAATCATTGGAAATTATCAAAATCAATTTTGATTTTGTGTTGACTTTGCATTTATAAGGTGGCGACACAAACTATGAAAACATTTTGATAACACTACAATAAGGTCACATTTGTTAACATTATTAATGCATTAACTAACATGAACTAATAGTGCTATTTTAGTATAGAGAAACTATAGTTTTTATTAATATTTTAATTTTAATTTTAGAGATTTTAATTTTAACGTTTAGTTATTTTGTTGTGTTTTTGTAATTTTTTTATATGTCTATTTAGTTATTATTAATTGTTCGTTTATTTATTCATTCATTCATTCATTCATTCATTTTATTTCAGCTAGCATTTTAATTTTAGCTTCAGTTTTAGTTTTAGTTAACTATAATAACCCTGACATGAAGTGAGCAATTTATTTTTTGCATTATTTAATAATATTTGTCAATGTTAGTTAATAAAAACACAATTGTTCCTTGTTTGTTCATTTTAGGTCACATTATGTTAACTAATGTTAACAAATATAACTTTTAATTTTACAAATCTATTAATAAATGTTGAAATTAACATTAACTAAAAATGAATAAATGTTGCAGAATTAATGTTCAATGTTAGTTCATGTTAACTAATGTTAAAAAAGGAATCTTTACCAACATTTCATTAAATCACAAAAAAAAAAGAATTCAGAACATCATTAAATCATTATTGTTGCACTTGAATTGCTTTATGCTTGAATGATGAATCCTTACCCAGAAATGGTAAGGATTTATACTAATATTGTCCAAAACCACTGTTTGTTTCCAAACTGTATTTGTTTAAGGGTTAAGGTTAAACAATCAGACTTGTAATTTTCACCTGACAGATCATAAAATGGGTGGGAAAAAGACCTATAGACTTTGAGTTCCTTTACAGTTGGTATTAAAATTTACCTTCTGGACCTTGACAGAGCTAGTTACCGGTGAAAACAGGGTCCAAAATCTCATAGACTTACATTAACACACGGCTCCCAGCTGTATCTAAAAAGCAAAACATCATAGAGACTTGAAGGTGGGCTCTTTTGACTAAAAAAAACATCTAACAACGAAGGGCCACACAGAACACCATAGCAATGGATTAGCAAATACTGAAAAAAAAAGAGTTCCTGTGTCTCAAACAGAAAAGCATGCCAAGGTCATAGGTTTGATTCCCAAGGAAAGCATATACACTAAAACTACCCTTACGAAAAAGAAGTTTATTCAAGTGTGCTATTAGTATACTTCTTTTAAACTAAAAAATAGGAAAGTATACTTTCAGTCTAAGTTTATGTACTTCTCAGACATGGGCTTTATGTACTTCTCAGAAATATACTTAAAATGACATTTAAGTATACTTGACTTATACTTAGAAAAAGTCTAAATATATTTGAGCTATACTTGTGCTCCGAGAATCTGTGTTTTCATTGTTATACTGTAGGGGGCGCTAGTAC
>NW_015659941.1:1538827-1552302 GCF_001515625.1 Sinocyclocheilus rhinocerous | reverse complement strand
TAGTTTACTGAGACTATACTTCAAAGTGTACTGAAAATGCTACTACAAGTATTTAATTAGTAGACTATCAGTATACATATGTTCACTTTTAGTATAGTTGCAGTACAAGCTAAAAATATTGTTGTAAACTAGTTGTGTACTTAAAGTTTACTACTGTTATACTTAAAAGTATACTTTTATATATTAGAAAGTGGGCCAATTTAGTCCCAAGGAGTATTGAAATAGTACACTTACAAGTATACTACTAGTACAAGGATATTTGTATACTTACTACATAAAGTATACTTAAAAATATACTTGAACTTTACTTAAGTATACTTAATAAAATAAACTTGAAGTATACTACTTTTTGGTAAGGGTATGTAGCATTCAATGCAATGTAAGTCATTTTGGATAAAAGCATCTGCCAAATGCATAAAAGTAAATCTCAGGCCAACTCGCCACACAGAAAGCAGCACTCACATTTTTAATTAAAAGTAAAAATCTAATTATAACTTGGCAGATATACCTAAAAAAAAAGAGGCAATTAATATTATGCTACATATTTTAAAAAACTGGCTATTGGCTGCTCTGACGTTCATCAAAATGTAAGATGTGTGCTATTCAATTCATTCCTTTAAAATGAGATAAAATGAGAAATTTTGATGCAGGCTCAAGTCTGGCCTGTGTCTTGATTCTGTTCACTGCCTCTAAAGCCTGCGACCGCAAAACAGCTGCTGTACGGCCCCGTTGTATAGTGGAGACGGAGGAAACTGTTTCTTGACGTTTTATAGTGACACGACTGTCTATATAATGTGTCGAAAACATATCACAACTGTAAGGAGAAAGAGAAGCACTGGAGTGAAATCGTGAAAAGTGAAAAGTTTTGAATGTACCGGGTGAGTGTAGAAAGCAGCTAGCAGGCTAGCTAACATATGTAAACATCACTGAAATATCAATGACGATCTGCTGCGTGAGATCACGTGAGGCGCTCCCTTTGGCATGATAATCTTAATAATATCTTGTAGTGTGTGATGCGCCACGATGTTAAAATCTTGTAGTGTGTGCATGTTTAAGATTTGAGGCAAGATAATCTGCAAAGATTCTCCTTATGTGTGTGCTGCAGCCAGATTTCATAATCGGTTAGGATTTTAAAACTCCTGTAGTGTGAGCCCAGCTTAACCAAGAAACTGCTCTCTCTCTCTATTTCTGTCCAGTAAAAGAAGCAAAGGCCAAAAAACCCTGCTTAACACAACCAGCACAGCATTCGGCAAGGAAAAAAATGTGCCTGGACTCATGCACACAAGCCATATCAGAAGCCTTCAGGGTCATTGTTAAAACCCACAAGAGTAAATTAGGGAGCTCAACCTCTGGGAATTACAAGAGAGTGGGTTTGGATGTAGAGGGAGACAAACCATCAAACTGTGTATACAAAGGGATTATTCACATGACCATACGGTCAAACATGGGCCAAACCGAGTTAAGAGCCTGTAAAGAGACTATTAGAAAAATATATATAGAGAGAGAGAGAGAAGGCCACTTGAGCCGAGCAGTGTACAGCACTCTCTAAATGTCAGACAATAATCTTTTGTTCCTTTTTTCCCTCAATAAACTAGGATTAGTGGTTAATTATCCATTTTCAAACAGGAATAAGTGCATATCAGACATTAGACTGCAAGCGATGGCATCTCTCAGTGGCCTCGAAAACAGCTGGGAAGTAAAGTGGACAGTAAATGGCATTATGAGGAAATGATAACAGTAACTGAACATGCTCTACACTGTAAAAAATGACTGTGAATTTAACGGTAAAAGACTGTAAAAATGCTACAGGAAAAACCTGTTAAATCGTTAAAGGTAAATTCCCCTACTATATACTGTGAAAAACTGTATTGGACTAGGGCTGCACGATAAATCGCATGCGATATTTAATGCGCATCTTGTCAGAAAGCCGGTTCTGTAATCAGCGGTAAATCTCCATCACGTGCGTGCTTTCACATTGAGCAGCATTAACTACACAGAGCCGTTGTTCACTGTTTCATCATGTGACTTTCTCATCACCACCTGCTTTTGGTGGTTATCAGTGTATTACAAAGGTGCAAAACAGATTTCAGTACTTCAATAAGGTCGGTATATTAACATTATATCAGTTAATGAAATTACGGTATTTAATTGTAAATTTAAGTTAAAACCGTAAAACCTAAAACGTTGCTACCGTATTTTTTACGGTAAAATTCCGGCAACCACAGCTGCCGTTTTTTTACTGTAAATTTTACGGAATTTTTTTTACAGTGTAATACAGCATAAACACATCTAGGGGTGGACAGTATGACCAAAATGTTTAGATAATTGGCAAATCATGGTACGAGCAGATTTTTATTATGGCAACAGTATTTCTGCTGGAAATTCACTGGGGGGGGGAAATAGGTTTAATACTACCATTCAAAAGTTGGGCTCATTAAGAAATTAGTACTTTTTTTCTGCATTAAATTGATAAAAAGTTAGAGTAAAGACATTTATGATGTTACATTAGATTTGGACTTTCTATCCATTAAAGAATCCTGAAACAGAAGTTTCCACACAAATATTAATCATCACAACTGTTTAACTGTTTAAACAGTTGTGCAGACAGCGGCTTTCAGCTCAGACCGCAGCCAAGCCCAGGACTCTGATAGTGGGCGACTCCATTATCAGAAACATCAGTAGCCAGTACTTGTCTTTTGAATATCTAGGGATTGTGTTGAAAGGTGCTCCACGCATTCTGTTTATTATTATTTACAGGCCTCCAAAATACTCTCCAGCCTTTGCTGAAGAGTTCACAGAAATGCTATCAATGATTTCCTCAGAGTTTGACTGTTTTGCTATTGCAGGGGATTTTAATATTCACATAGATAATGCAGAAAACAAAACTACAAAAGAAATTATAACTGTTTTAAACACTTTTGACCTGATTCAGCATGTGCATGAACCCACACACAATCGTGGACATACTCTAGATTTAATCATCAGTAGAGGTCTAAACATTTCATCCATTGTTATTAAGGACGTAGCACTATCTGATCACTTCTGTATTTTCTTTAATATATTGATCTCTGTTACCACTGAATCTAGATCTGTCTCTGTCAGAAAGAGATGCATTAACGAAAACACTAGTGTGCTATTTATGGAGGCTATATCTTTAACACCAAGCATTTCTGCAGACTCTGTTGATCTTCTCCTTGATTCCTTTAACTCAAAAGTTAAGAATGTTATTGATGACATTGCTCCTTTGAAAGTCAGCAGGAAGACTGGCAGACAGAAATCAGCTTGGAGAAAATCAACAGCAGTTCAGAGTATGAAAAGACAATGCAGAAAAGCTGAGCGGATGTGGCGGAAGACGAAACTTGAAATCCACTATAGCATATATAAAGATAGCCTTCGTGCTTTCAATGTGGAACTAGGCAAAGCTAGACAGTCATTCTTCTCAAACCTTATAAACAGTAACTTAAACAACACTCGCACTCTTTTTGCTACTGTTGAGAGACTGACAAACCCCCCAAGTCAGATTGCCAGTGAAATGCTCTCCGACAGCAAATGCAATGAGTTTGCTTCCTTCTTTTCTGAGAAGATCAATAATATCAGGAAGGCGATTAGCACATCCCCAAGTTATGCAGAGGTTAGACAGATTCGACCACAATATCAAAAAGAAGATACTATGTCTGCTTTTGAAGAAATTGATAGCAAAATTTTGGAAGAAATAGTACAGCACCTTAAATCGTCAACCTGCTATCTTGACACACTTCCCACATATTTTTTCAAAAGGGTGCTTAACTGTTTGGAAGCAGATCTCTTAGAAGTGGTGAACGCCTCACTTCTTTCTGGGACTTTTCCAGACTCCCTGAAAACTGCAGTTGTTAAACCCCTTCTGAAAAAGAGCAATCTTGATAACACCATATTGAGCAACTATAGACCAATATCAAACCTTCCTTTTATAGGAAAGATTATTGAAAAGGTAGTCTTTAATCAGCTGAACAAATACTTAAACTCAAATGGATACCTGGACAATTTTCAATCTGGTTTTCGACCGCATCACAGCACAGAGACAGCGCTCATTAAGATAATAAATGATATTCGCTTAAATTCTGAATCTGGCAAAATATCAGTGCTGGTACTACTAGATCTCAGTGCTGCGTTTGACACTGTCGATCATAACATACTACTAGAGAGACTGGAAAACTGGGTCGGGCTTTCTGGGATGGTAATCAAATGGTTCAGGTCATACTTAGAAGGGAGAGGTTATTATGTGAGTATAGGAGAGCATAAGTCTAAGTGGACGTCCATGACATGCGGAGTCCCACAAGGCTCAATTCTTGCACCGCTCTTGTTTAGCCTGTATATGCTCCCACTAAGTCAAATAATGAGAAAGAACCAAATCGCCTATCACAGCTATGCAGATGATACCCAGATTTACCTAGCCTTATCTCCAAATGACTACAGCCCCATTGACTCCCTCTGCCAATGCATTGATGAAATTAACAGTTGGATGTGCGAGAACTTTCTTCAGTTAAACAAGGAAAAAACTGAAGTCATTGCATTTGGAAACAAAGATGAAGTTCTCAAGGTGAATGCATACCTTGACTCTAGGGGTCTAACAACTAAAAATCAAAAATCTTGGTATGATTCGGGAGACAGACCTTAGTTTCAGTAGTCATGTCAATGCAGTAACTAAATCAGCATACTATCATCTCAAAAACATTGCAAGAATTAGATGTTTTGTTTCCAGTCAAGACTTGGAGAAACTTGTTCATGCCTTTATCACTAGCAGGGTGGACTATTGTAATGGTCTCCTCACCGGCCTTCCCAAGAAGACCATTAGACAGCTGCAGCTCATCCAGAACGCTGCTGCCAGAATTCTGACTAGAACCAGAAAATCTGAGCATATTACACCAGTCCTCTAGGTCCTTACACTGGCTTCCAGTTATATTTAGGATTGATTTTAAAGTAGTTTTACTCGTTTATAAATCACTCAATGGCCTAGGACCTAAATACATAGCAGATATGTTCACTGAATATAAACCTAACAGACTACTCAGATCATTAGGATCGAGTCAGTTAGAAATACCAAGGGTTCACCCAAAACAAGGGGAGTCTGCTTTTAGTTATTATGCCGCCCGCAGTTGGAATCAGCTTCCAGAAGAGATCAGATGTGCTAAAACATTAGTCACATTTAAATGCAGACTCAAAACTCATCTGTTTAGCTGTGCATTTATTGAATGAGCACTGTGCGATGTCCGAACTGATTGCACTATATTTTATGTATAATCGTTTTCTATTCTTAACCGTTTTAAATTAATTTTAAACCTCTTAAATCCATTTTTTAAATCATTTTCAACGTTTTTAAATTCCTTGTTTTGTGATTATTTTTTTTTTTTTTCTTTTATGTAAAGCACTTTGAATTACCATTGTGTATGAAATGTGCTATATAAATAAACTTGCCTTGCCTTGCCTTTATTGTAACATTAATAACAATAAGAAACGTATCTTGAGCAGCTAATCAGCATATTAAAATGATTTCTGAAGGATCACGTGACACTGAAGGCTGGCGTAATAATGCTGAAAATTCAGCTTTGCATCACTAGAATAAATGACATATTACAATATATTCAAGTAGAAAACAATCATTTAAAATGGAAATAATATTTCACAACATTCCTGTATTTTTAATCAAATGCAGCTTTGGTGAGCATGAGCATGAGTGTGTATTAAATAACCATGTGGTAATGCAGATTTTTGAAAAATTCAGTAAATAAAATACTTTTGGTATTTGATTTGAAAGGTTTTTCATTTGCATATTTTGCTACACGCAAACCAAAAAATACACTTAGGAATAAGAGTGGGAAAAAAGAATGATTCAGATTGGATAAGCCACTTTAGAAAGTGTAAAATAGCTTATAACTGCACATAAAACAGCACATTTTCACATTATGTTTCTTGTTAATAATGTAAATCCTAACATAAAGTCCTAGCCATGCACATAGATATTGTAATATACAGTGAATGGTAAAGCAAAATATAACACATACTCTCAAACTTATTTATAGAAATGCTCTATTCCAACTTCAACTTTCCACATTATAATAGGGTGCACGCCTTAATTTGATCATTCTCTCTGCACATAGCGAAGCCTGGAAGATTGCTCATTATATCTGAATTACGACTATATAATTGACGACTTTTTATTGATGAATTGGCCGTCCAAAGGTTGTGCAGGTAATGGCATTTAACAGCAGATAGTCAATTAGCCTGCAGATTGTCTTAAAGACCAATTAACATAGCCGTGCACAATGAACAGCAGTCACTCAGATTAGATTCTCATATCTGCCGGCTTCTGTGTGTTGTGTTAGGACAATCTCTCTCCAATCTATAAGGCAGCAGCACAAAAAACCCTTCAGGACCTCATCTCATTTGCAAGGTTACCATGGCAGCGAGGGTTACACCTCAAATCTTACATTGACCACAAGCTACAAGCATATTGTATATTGCATATTGTAATAATTAATGCAAAATGATCTTTGCGAGGGCTGAAGGAAGAGGACTGAACAGCTGTCCTCCAGTCCACTTCTGACGTGAGTCAAACACACTCAAGCTTAAAGATACACAAGTGTTAATCACACAGGCTCCTGTGTTAAAACGGACCGCATGCAGACAGCTCTGCGGTAGGTTAGATAACAGCTGAGAAGGTGTCAGTGAATCGAGCAGAGAGCGTCATGGACGCTGTGTACTGATGTTAGCCATGGATACGGCAGATTGGAGAGCAGATGCATATGCAATGATCCAGATGTTTGCCCACCTCAACTAAACCTCATTAACTAACATATATAATATACTTAACTCTTAAAAATAAAGGTTCTTTATTGGAATCGATGGTTCCATGAAGAACCTTTAACATCCATTGAAACTTTCCACTGCACAAAAGGTTCTTTAAAGTGGAAAACAGTTCTTTATATTATTAAAATGTTCATTGCGCAAGTAAAAAGGGCACTTTTAAGAACCAAGAAATGGTTATTCTATGGCATTTCAGCAAAAAAATCTATTTTTAAGAGTGTATATGTTTTACTGCATAAGATTTTGATAGATTTTATGCATTATAATCTTGCATTAGTGTAGAATTCCCTGGAGTGCCTCATGCTAACACTCAGCTAGCAAAATCTGCCTTCCTGCAAATCAGTTCGCCCAAACATCACATAACATAATTAATATTCATGACCCAAGCCACACCTGGCACAGTATGTGCACAGCAGCGCTGACAGAAACTTCCTGAGGAGGGACGAAGTGAACTACAGAACGGAACGGTTGTCTGCAACAAAAATATGCATTTTTATATTTTACAGATGTTGCAACTTTTTTGCCATTTGTTTTGTTTTGTGTATGTTTGTGTTCATGTATACACCACCATTTAAATGACTGGGGACTGTGAGATTTTTTTTTTTTTTTTAAGTAATACTTTTATGCAGCAAGCATGCATTAAAAGTGGCAGTAAAGAAAATTATTCAGCACTGATAATAATAAGAAATGTTTCAAATCAGCATATTAGAATGATTTCTGGATTATGTGACACTGAAGACTGGGGTAATAATGCTGAAAATTCAGCTTTGCCATCAAAGGAATAAATTACACTTTAAAATATATTCACATGAAAAATGGTATTTTCAGTTGCAATAATATTTCACAATGTTACTGTTTCTACTGTATTTTTCATCAAATAAATGCAGCCTTGGTGAGCAGAAGAGACTTCTTTCCTAATTTTTTTTTTTTTTAAATCACTTTACCAACCCCAAACTTTGAACAGTAGTGTATGTACTAAAAAGTTAGTTTTATTATAATTTGAGCATAGATGTCACTTTGTCTGATATTTTGTATCTAATGCAAAGAAATGAAGACATTTGTAAGGGTCCTTATACTGAAAATAGTCTTTTTTTTCAGCACCTTTTAGTTTATTGTCGACCACATGTGGACTCTGAAAGTAACAGAAACCACAAGATACGCACTGCAGATGTACTGGAAAGATCATTCATGCAATTAAAACTAAAACCACTCACATATAAATGGAAACAGCATTTTCAGGCTCATACTTGCAAGATATCGGCCTCCTTTTTGGCCGAGGCATTTGACAGGTGTTGTCTGAGCATCAGTGTATTGGTGGGAGGCAGAACTCATATCTGAATCTGGAAACGTTGCATCACACAGCAGGAGTTTACACATGGTTAGTAGACCACCTCTCCCTGCCACACGCTACACACATGCTCACGTCCCCTCTCTCTCTCTCTGTCTCTCCATCTGACAGTGGTGTGAGCTGCACTAATGATAAGATCACTCATGTCCCAGTTAAAATAAAAACAGAGAGAGCATCTTCCTGCTATTCTTAGAGAGGTTACAGAGAGAAGCCACACTCTCGGATGCAAAGCACCTCAGCAAAATTTTTTATTATTAACAAAAGAGTACTGTACAAATGCATAATTATCTCATTTGTCTAGCACAGACAGACAGAGCAACAAACATGCAGACAGACAGACCATTTGTGAGAGACAAATAGACAGAACAACATATAGACAAATAGAATGACATACACAACAACAACAATGCAGAAAGACAGACAGAACAACTGACATGTAGACAGACAGATAGAATGACAGACAGACATACAGACAGACAGAATTACAAACAGATAGAACAACAGATATGCAGACAGAAGACAGAACAACAAATCGAGAGAACGAAAGACAGAACAACAGTCATAGAGACAGACAGACAGAACAGAACGAAAGACAGAACAACAGTCATAGAGACAGACAGACAGAACAACAAACCGAAAGAACGAAAGACAGAACAACAGCCATACAGACAGAACAACATACAAAAAGATAGAATGACAGACAGAAAGACAGAGAACAACAGACCTACAGAAAGGACAAACAGAACAACAGACAGAACAACAGCCATGCAGACAAACAGAAGGAACGACTGATAGAATGACAGCGAGACATACAGACAGACAGAACAACTTACAGAACAACAGCCATTCAGACAGGCAGAACAACAGACAGACATACAAAAAGATAGTATGACAGACAGAGAGAAGAACATACAGAACAACAGACATGCAGACAGACAGACAAACAGAATGACAGACATGTATAGACAGACCGGATAGAACGACAGACAGACATACAGACAGATAGAATGACAGACAGATAGAACAGCATACAGAACAGATATGCAGACAGACAGAATGACAGTAAGAAGAACAGCAATGCGGACAGACAGGTAGAACAACAGACAGACATACAAAAAATAGAATGACAGACAGACAGAGAGAATGACATACCGAACAACAAACATGCAGACAGACAGACAGAACAATAGACATTTAGACAGACCAATAGAAGGACAGACAGACGTACAGACAGATAGAATGACAGATAGAACAACATACTGAACAACAGATATGCAGACAGACAGGTAGAACAACAGACAGATATACAAAAAGACAGAATGACAGACAGACATACAGAAAGATAGAACGGCAGACAGAAGAACATATCTTTTCACATCTTGTTTCTCTGATTCCTGACTGTTTGTTCTGATCCTTGACTGCATGATCCTGATTGTATGATCTGATTCTCATTATGTATTGTATGTTTATCAGTATAGTTTCTTTGCTGTCATGTTTATTTGCTATATAATTGTAAAGTGACCTTGAGTTTTTTTAGAAAGGTGCTATATAAAATAAACGTATAATTATTATTTAACATACAGAACAACAGACAGAAAGAACAACAGACATAGAGACAAAAAAAAGACATAACGACAGACATACAGACAGTTAGAACGACAGACAGACAATCACAGATCCCTCTCTGTCTGAAGTATTAGGAGCAAAAGTTTTTATTATAAACAAAAGAACACTACAACTGCAAAAAAAATCTCATTTGTCTGGCACAGACAGACAGACAGACAGCACTTACTCTCATAGTACTCAAATATATGTCAAAACTAGTTCACTGAGAAGTTTTCAACACTTTTCTCAGATAGAGAGGAACTATCATCTGTTCATTATCTCCTCCGTTCCTCCCAACATTACTTTAGACCTGTGCTGGGGTCCTGGGTGGCGTTTATTGAGACGATCTGTTGGCATTTCACTCAGACTGCGAGTAGAGCTTTGGGAAACATCAACAGACACAGTCCTAGGAAATACTGCTCTTTCTCACTATCCTGCATTCAATCAAACAGAACTTTCCCGAGAGTGAGAGAGGAAAGGCCGGTGGAGGTGGTTGACTGCTTTTCTCACTGACATACTCCATCACAACTTCTCAACTTTGCATACACACACACACTCCCAAACAAACCTACTTCATTATATAGCAAGTGTATCAGTATCATCCACTGAATAGTCCATAAAACAACAGGGCAATGGAAGAATGAAACTGACATTTAGACCCTCATCTGCACAGAATAAGAGTGAAGTTGCATGGTGATTGTTCATATACTGAGTTACTTGTGTTACCTCAGTTATCTCTGTATTTACATTTATGCTAAAGATTCACATTTGTAACATTTTAGCATTGTAGTAGATTGCATTTTCAAATAGCAGGGCTAAGTATAAACATGCTATTGTTTTTTTGTTTACCTTCACTTAAACATTATATTGATTCTTAAAATTCCAAGGTCGATATTTTACTCTTTGCCAGAGTTTTCTGCTGAATCTATAGCCCCACGACAAATAACCTTCTGAGTTGAATGCGACTTGTGCAGCGAAATAACTGCAAGAAAACTAGTCTTTCTAGAGAACTGTCCTTGCAAAATGTGTGTGCAAAAACAAACAATGTTAACAGTGCAAGTCTGATTTCTGAACAAGGCTACTTATGAGCCCGTTCTTTTTAGTGAACAAAAACATACAGTGCAACAACGTAGTGCAATTCACAAACAAATGACTCTTTTGAGCAGATCATTTTAATGAATCAATTACAATTTCAGAATAAACTCACTGAATCTGAGTGTTTACTGAATTTGTATTACTTTTGAGTGAATTAATACAGAAGTAGATAAAGTATATCAAATAGATTAAATAGTTGTATTGTTGAGTACTGAGTATTAACTGATTACATGAAAATCTATTACATAATCAGATTCCAAAAATTAAATACTTATAATTAGATTGTTACATAAAAAAAAAAAAAACTTTTAATCAGACTACATGTACTTTTTTATTGATTACATGATAACATATTATTCAAACAATAGCAATAAATAATTCATATTTTTTTTATTCTCCATAATTCTTCTTTTTCATTAAACTCACAAACCCCCTGTAGTTCCTTTCATTCCCAGTTTGGGAAACCTTGACGTTATGTTTAATGTAATCTAAAAGTAATCTAAAAGTAGTCTAATTATATCGCCTAAAATGTGTAACGTAATGGATTACGTTACGGACTACAATTTTCAAGTAATCTACCCAGCATATACATAATATTTAATTATTGTTATATATTATATAAACCCCTTCCTTTTTCACATCCAACTTGCATTAAACATTTTTCTCATTTTGACTGAAAGTCAAAAACTTATTTCTAATCCAGCTGACTACTTGAATTTTGCTTGCATGCTACATAATTTAGCAAGTGTGTACAAAGCGTAGTGTGATATACGTATGTGTAATCTTTACCTGTGCAGTTTTAAATGGCTAGTCTCCTCACAACTGTTTGTAAAAATAAAATTTGCTGACCGTTACTGCAAAAATATTACAAAAAAATTATACAATTATAGGTTTGGCGACCCCTGAGAGCCCTGACACTGATCAAACACACAAATCTGCCTTTGAAATCTCCTCAGGTACTCAGGAGCCAGACAAGTATTTCACATCCAGCATCGGATGATCAACACATAATCTGAATGCATTTCCTGTGATCTGCCGTAACACAGAGGAATGAGAGAGAGAGGAGTCACGCTCCGGCCGCCCCAGCTGTTAGCTTTCATTTCCTCCCCTCACTGTCCTCTTCCCTCCCCGCATCTCTTCATCTGCTGCATGCCGCTGATAGGCCTGAAATGAGAGCTGAAATCAATTCACATGAAGGTCCAAACGAAAGCTGGATGTGTAACAACCACCCTATTATCTCTGTGCCGCATCCTAAACATTATAGACGACTTCCCAGACACAGATTGAGCCAATAATCCAATTACTAACATAATGTCCTTCAATGCAGCATATTTTATATCACAATCATTACTACTTAAGATGGAACAAAATGGTTGTTTACATAAAAGCTGAACAAATGCACTTGCGGGAAGCAAATCAGTGTCTCCCACTTCATCTTTTCATTTTATTTTTGGCAGAAAGACAGGAAACGGTGGAGAGAAGAGGGAGGAACGGGATCTAGGAATGTCTCGAGTCAGACTCGAACACATGAGCACCACGGCTCAATACATCAGATCATGTGCAACAATGCTGCATTCAATTCAAATCAGAATGCTACAACTTTCTATGTGGAAATGTGTCTATCTATCAATCTATCTATCTATCTATCAGTCTATCTATCTATCTATCTATCTATCTATCTAGAATGGCAGCATCCATTGAAATGTACACAGATAACAATAAACATGCACTTTTAAGCAAAGCAAGGAACATTCCTATATCACATTATGATTAAAAAAATGATTATTAATTATAGTGTTAAAAGTGAGAAACAGAAGGAATAAAACAGAAAGAGGAGGGTAAACAAATATTCCTTCATTTTCTGTGCCAGCAAGATTAGTTAGCGAGGCTAGGAGATATAACTAAAACAACTCAATTAAATAAATAAATATTTTCAGCCTGACAAAATCCAATATATATCTCGATATTTATGCATTTGTTCTGAAATGCATTAAAGGGGTGATTTAAAAATAATAATAGTTTTAACCTTACAGCCACTGTTGCCAATTAGATTCGAAACCATGCATGAACTAAAACACAATCTTGTGTCTCTTAAAAGAGTTGGATGCAGTATGGAGCAGAACACATGGATCTCAAGAAAATGTTTAACCATTTAAGTTGGCATTCATAGAAATTGGGCACTCATGGTACAGTAGTAGTATATATTTATTTAATGCCATGTCAGCATCTAATGCTATTTTACACTCTGTAATGGTCTGGGTGTTTGTCCCTTTAAGACCTGATTCGGGGTTTCCTCTGCCCCTGCACTTGTGTGTATATGCTGGGAAAACACATTGTACTATCTATTGTTTTGTTGCACCTTCCTTTAAAGGGGTCATATGATACGATTTCAATTTTTCCTTTCTCTTTGGAGTGTTACAAGCTCTTGGTGCATAAAGAAGATCTGTAAAGTTGCAAAGACTAAAGTCTCAAAACCAAAGAGATATTCTTTATAAAAGTTAAGAGTTAACCACGCCTACCTTAAACGGCTCGTTCTAACACGCCCCCACATACCTACGTCACGATCTGGGAAGATTTGCATAACGCC
>NW_015659941.1:1528653-1535545 GCF_001515625.1 Sinocyclocheilus rhinocerous | reverse complement strand
TTTCCCGAGAGTGAGAGAGAAAAGGGCGGTGGAGGTGGTTGACTGCTTTTCTCACTGACATACTCCATCACAACTTCTCAACTTTGCATACACACACACACTCCCAAACAAACCTACTTCATTATATAGCAAGTGTATCAGTATCATCCACTGAATAGTCCATAAAACAACAGGGCAATGGAAGAATGAAACTGACATTTAGACCCTCATCTGCACAGAATAAGAGTGAAGTTGCATGGTGATTGTTCATATACTGAGTTACTTGTGTTACCTCAGTTATCTCTGTATTTACATTTATGCTAAAGATTCACATTTGTAACATTTTAGCATTGTAGTAGATTGCATTTTCAAATAGCAGGGCTAAGTATAAACATGCTATTGTTTTTTTGTTTACCTTCACTTAAACATTATATTGATTCTTAAAATTCCAAGGTCGATATTTTACTCTTTGCCAGAGTTTTCTGCTGAATCTATAGCCCCACGACAAATAACCTTCTGAGTTGAATGCGACTTGTGCAGCGAAATAACTGCAAGAAAACTAGTCTTTCTAGAGAACTGTCCTTGCAAAATGTGTGTGCAAAAACAAACAATGTTAACAGTGCAAGTCTGATTTCTGAACAAGGCTACTTATGAGCCCGTTCTTTTTAGTGAACAAAAACATACAGTGCAACAACGTAGTGCAATTCACAAACAAATGACTCTTTTGAGCAGATCATTTTAATGAATCAATTACAATTTCAGAATAAACTCACTGAATCTGAGTGTTTACTGAATTTGTATTACTTTTGAGTGAATTAATACAGAAGTAGATAAAGTATATCAAATAGATTAAATAGTTGTATTGTTGAGTACTGAGTATTAACTGATTACATGAAAATCTATTACATAATCAGATTCCAAAAATTAAATACCTATAATTAGATTGTTACATAAAAAATAAAAAAACTTTTAATCAGACTACATGTACTTTTTTATTGATTACATGATAACATATTATTCAAACAATAGCAATAAATAATTCATATTTTTTTTATTCTCCATAATTCTTCTTTTTCATTAAACTCACAAACCCCCTGTAGTTCCTTTCATTCCCAGTTTGGGAAACCTTGACGTTATGTTTAATGTAATCTAAAAGTAATCTAAAAGTAGTCTAATTATATCGCCTAAAATGTGTAACGTAATGGATTACGTTACGGACTACAATTTTCAAGTAATCTACCCAGCATATACATAATATTTAATTATTGTTATATATTATATAAACCCCTTCCTTTTTCACATCCAACTTGCATTAAACATTTTTCTCATTTTGACTGAAAGTCAAAAACTTATTTCTAATCCAGCTGACTACTTGAATTTTGCTTGCATGCTACATAATTTAGCAAGTGTGTACAAAGCGTAGTGTGATATACGTATGTGTAATCTTTACCTGTGCAGTTTTAAATGGCTAGTCTCCTCACAACTGTTTGTAAAAATAAAATTTGCTGACCGTTACTGCAAAAATATTACAAAAAAATTATACAATTATAGGTTTGGCGACCCCTGAGAGCCCTGACACTGATCAAACACACAAATCTGCCTTTGAAATCTCCTCAGGTACTCAGGAGCCAGACAAGTATTTCACATCCAGCATCGGATGATCAACACATAATCTGAATGCATTTCCTGTGATCTGCCATAACACAGAGGAATGAGAGAGAGAGGAGTCACGCTCCGGCCGCCCCAGCTGTTAGCTTTCATTTCCTCGCCTCACTGTCCTCTTCCCTCCCCGCATCTCTTCATCTGCTGCATGCCGCTGATAGGCCTGAAATGAGAGCTGAAATCAATTCACATGAAGGTCCAAACGAAAGCTGGATGTGTAACAACCACCCTATTATCTCTGTGCCGCATCCTAAACACTATAGACGACTTCCCAGACACAGATTGAGCCAATAATCCAATTACTAACATAATGTCCTTCAATGCAGCATATTTTATATCACAATCATTACTACTTAAGATGGAACAAAATGGTTGTTTACATAAAAGCTGAACAAATGCACTTGCGGGAAGCAAATCAGTGTCTCCCACTTCATCTTTTCATTTTATTTTTGGCAGAAAGACAGGAAACGGTGGAGAGAAGAGGGAGGAACGGGATCTAGGAATGTCTCGAGTCAGACTCGAACACATGAGCACCACGGCTCAATACATCAGATCATGTGCAGCAATGCTGCATTCAATTCAAATCAGAATGCTACAACTTTCTATGTGGAAATGTGTCTATCTATCAATCTATCTATCTATCTATCAGTCTATCTATCTATCTATCTATCTATCTAGAATGGCAGCATCCATTGAAATGTACACAGATAACAATAAACATGCACTTTTAAGCAAAGCAAGGAACATTCCTATATCACATTATGATTAAAAAAATGATTATTAATTATAGTGTTAAAAGTGAGAAACAGAGGGAATAAAACAGAAAGAGGAGGGTAAACAAATATTCCTTCATTTTCTGTGCCAGCAAGATTAGTTAGCGAGGCTAGGAGATATAACTAAAACAACTCAATTAAATAAATAAATATTTTCAGCCTGACAAAATCCAATATATATCTCGATATTTATGCATTTGTTCTGAAATGCATTAAAGGGGTGATTTAAAAATAATAATAGTTTTAACCTTACAGCCACTGTTGCCAATTAGATTCGAAACCATGCATGAACTAAAACACAATCTTGTGTCTCTTAAAAGAGTTGGATGCAGTATGGAGCAGAACACATGGATCTCAAGAAAATGTTTAACCATTTAAGTTGGCATTCATAGAAATTGGGCACTCATGGTACAGTAGTAGTATATATTTATTTAATGCCATGTCAGCATCTAATGCTATTTTACACTCTGTAATGGTCTGGGTGTTTGTCCCTTTAAGACCTGATTCGGGGTTTCCTCTGCCCCTGCACTTGTGTGTATATGCTGGGAAAACACATTGTACGTTGATGGTGACCTGCATCGTGTGTTTCTTTCTTCCATAACGCACAAAAGGTTACAACTCATGGTACAAAATGCTGAAAAAACACAGATTTTCACTTCACCTGATGTTAACTGATAGATTGGAGTGGTGTGGATTACTTGTGGATTATTGTGATGTTTTTATCAGCTGTTTGGACTCTCATTCTGACGGCACCCATTCACTGCAGAGGATCCATTGGTGAGCAAGTGATGGACACAAACACCTCAAGGCTGATCCGGCGAAACTGGAATGATCCTGACCTTATTTGTTGTTAATGGAATCCAGGAAACAGCAGAGAGGTTGCTCTGACAACCCATTCTGACAAATAAGTAAAGCTTTATCATCTAACACATGCATAGAACCAGGTCCATGTACACATAAGGGCTGAATCAGGTCAGTAGGCGTTTTGTTGGGAGATTTCCAGCAGGCAGTTTTCCATAGTGCAGCGACAAAGATCACATGTGTGAAGGTGAACAGACACACACTTTGACAATGGCGGATCAAATCAGAGGTTTTCACTAAGGGTAATGGATGAGGAATACATGCATGAATCGATATGCAGGCCTCATTTACGCAGACATTTGCAGCGTGACATAACCACTAAGCCTATTAAAGTTCCCACACGTAACTTGTCTTGCATTGTTTGTGCTATTGACATGTGCAGGAGAGATGTGCTATTGCTGTTATTCTATGCAATAAAACTTATGATTTGTGCCCGGTGGATGATAGAATAGAACATCCTGGCAACCACCCACAACACCATAAAACCATCATGGCAGTGACGGTTATACAAAAATGACCCGAAAAAAAGAATTTAGTAATAATAATAATACATTTATTTATTATTGTTACTAAATTGATTTATTATTAATTAAATTAATATAAGTTCAGTTAAATTAATAATACTTGAACGTTGTTTCTACTACTAGATTTCATTTGCTACACAATTTTAAATGTCATTTAAAATAAAAAATAAAGAAATTAAATTAAAAATGGAATATGTTATTATTAGTCCAATTAAGATTAAGGTTAAATTAATAGTAATATTTTAGATCCTTTTGCAGTGTTTTTTTTTTCATTGAATACAGCCAAGCTCCAAACAACTATGAACTTCCAATTTGTCATCATGCCAATAAAACACACTAAATTGAAAACTGAAATTGAATTGAGAGAGAGGGGGGATTAAAGAAAGATGTTGTTCAAGAGCGTTCACGGATATTTAAGCACCGCTGTGTGGTCGTAGGTGGGCACTGAACCGCCTTTATCTCTCCACCAATCAGATGTGAGCGGCTACAGGCAGAGCCGGAGTCCCTCTGGTCTGAGGAGCTCTCGCTCGCTCTCTCTCTCCATCAGTCTGCCATCAGATGACTCTGTTAGTTTTCCTGCTGGTTCACTCGCAGCGGCTGATTGATATTCCAAAGCCGTCCGCTCCGAACGCACCAAACACTAAAGCTCTCCATGACACCAGTGCCCTCTCAGCTCACGAACAACAGAAAGCAGATAGACACCGGAAAAGACCCCTTGTCAGAGAGAGAGAGAAAGAGAGAACTCTTCCAAAGAAAACAATCTTCTCCACTTTGGTTTGTTTTAAGAGTCCAGGGGACAGAAAAATCAATAAGAGAAGCCGCACCAAGACACGGAGAGAGAGGAAGATGAGAAAAAGGAGGAGGAGAGGGAGGAAAAGACAGAGGAGGCGAGACAGGAGAAATTAAAATGTTGAAATTCACTGCAAACCCTATTATCATGGACATCATGAGAACAGCAGCAACAGAGCCGTCTGCACACAATTACCTGACGGACACACCAATCTTAACACTTTGCACAGCTACTCTGGCCATTTTATTTTCAGATATCACATTACCATTAAAAAGTTTGAATACTTTTCTATACTTTTATTCAGCAGGGATGCATTAAAGGCACAATATGTCAAATTGATCAAAAGTGACAGTAAAGACGTTTATAATGTTACAAAAGATTTTTATTTTAAACCAATGCGTTTCACTAAATATATTAAGCAGCATAACTGTTTTGATACAGTTGATACAACATTGATAATAATAAGAAATATTTCTTGAGTAGCAAGTCAGCATATCAGAATGATTTCTGAAGGATCATGTGACACTGAAGACTGGAGTAATGATGCTGAAAATTCAGCTTTACATCACAGGAATGAATTACATTTAATATATTTTCAAATAGAAAACAATAACAATATTTCACAATTTTATAGTTGTAGACTGTATTTTTGATCAAATAAATGTAGCCTCGGTGAGCAGAAGAGACTTCTTTTTTTTTAAATCTTACTGACCCAATAGCTTTACATCACAGGAATGAATTACATTTAATATATTTTCAAATAGAAAACAATAACAATATTTCACAATTTTATAGTTGTAGACTGTATTTTTGATCAAATAAATGTAGCCTCGGTGAGCAGAAGAGACTTCTTTTTTTTTTTAAATCTTACTGACCCAACGGTAGTGATTGTGTGAATTGACTGCTGTGAATATTGTTCAGCATAAATTAAAATAAACCTCTGACCATTACCTTACAGCTAGCTGTGGTCTGCTTAATTAATTCATCTTTAGTTTTTAACCTCATGCTAAATGTTTAATACACACTGGATTTGCCAGAGATCGACAGGTTCAAGGCTGGAATCTTCTGTTTAGGCCACATACTGTAGAAGCAATTGAACTACATATTCAGAGTCAGCCTGTGAAATAATCACTAGACATTCTGACTGCTAATTCCATACCCGCTGTTTCAGTACTTCTGCTGTTTTCTGTGCTTCCTCTGGAGATTTCTATGCCATATTTTGAAAGAGATCTTTTCTCTGGCAGTCTATTATTGTGATCTGATCTAATTCAGTTTGACCTAGATGTTTTTGGCCGTTGTTCATGTCGGTCAGGCGTTCTCTTCCTGCTCCTGTTGAAAAGCTGCAAAGTGGACCAAACTAGACTAGCAATGCAAGACTACAGAAAGTAACATCGGGTCTGACTATGAAACACGACCAGAATTTAAATAGCTCTTAAAACCATTATGATGTCAATTACTGCAGTCAAGTCAACTATTAAAGCAACTGTACGTTGTTCTGATGGCACACAATTACGTCTAATAATAAGATGAATGGCTTGTGTTTCTTTTCCAAACGTCTGTTCTGGGAGATTTAAAGTGCTCCTATTATGGGTAATGAAAGGTTCATATTTTGGTTTTGGAAGTCCCCAACAACAGGTTGACATGCATGCAAGGTCAAAAAACACTTTCATTGACTTATAATACGCATTTATTTTTACCTTATGCCGAGTTCACACTGCACGATTTTCAAACTCGTCGGATCGCCGTTGTTTTCACACTGCGTGACTATCTGGGGTAGCATTCAGTTGCTGCTGTGCTCACATTGCACGATGGATCAGCGACAGGGGGTTTCACACTGCATGACTTCACAATAGGAAGAATGGCTGACAGCTCTGTCTGGTCCGCAAACTACGTTCCACAACAAAACACACACGAGAAGTGATAAGGAAATAACGCGAGAACCCGCATGCGTCAGACCGGAGTTCTGGCGAGCAAGACTGTAATTATTAAAATATATATATAGCCCGCAAATAGTCTGTGAGCAGATTTCCAGCTACAAGGAGAAAAAGAAAAAAAAAAGAAAAAGAACAGGGATTGGGTGTTCTGCAAAGAGAGATGGAGGTAAATAATTTTGCAGTAACTGTTATGCTGATGTTGTGGCTGATCAAGCAAATGTTTGTGCTTGTTTCTGTATGATATAATTGTTCATATATCTATTAAAATACTGATACTCTGGTCTATAACTCCTCCCCGAACTTCCCTTTGCCCTGTAGCTTGGTCTCTCATTGGCTGTAGGTAATCGCCAATGTGTTTTTCAGTCAGAA
>NW_015659941.1:1519772-1525522 GCF_001515625.1 Sinocyclocheilus rhinocerous | reverse complement strand
GAGAATTTTCATTCAGACCAACGTGAAAAGACCAACAAGTGGGCGGGCGATATGCTAATGTTTCATGTTGACGTCAACATGAAACGGCTTGGGATTTGTTTTAAAAACGACTGGTTTCAATGATTCAGACTCCACTCTTTATTTTGAGAGGCAATAACTTTATACACGGTGCACTTTCAGATTTAAAACTTTGCAGGATGTTTTCATTCACTTAGAGCTGTGTTACACACTGCATGAAAGGTCATTTTCAAAAATCCATAATAGGGGCAATTTAAAAGCTTTCAAAAACGGTTACGAAATTCCCCGAAAAGAGCGAATTCAACCAGCACATGTGTACAACTATTCTGTAATTACGACAGTGGTATATTTACGACAGTGGATTTCACTCACTTTACTGTAGGGGGCTCCAAAGTCGCAAAAAATACACAAAACTACATTCAGTTTAAGAATGGTTTTACAAATAAAAAATAAGACTATTAGATGTCAAATTATTATCACACAGTAAAAATATGTTATAAGAACGTTTTGCTTACTTCCTCAATAAGTTATGAGAATGCTATTTCTGATGTTCAAAACGTCAATTTTTTTTATGTTTAAAACTTTTTTTCCCCATTCCATTGTAATTTCATTTTATGCAATCTATGGAATTCAATTCCATTTAATAATTTTGCAAACATTATGGAAAGTTAGGTTTGAATGGTCTCTTAACCATCTGTAACTAGTAATAGGATACTGTTTAAAAAAGTTATTAATGACCAGAGAACAAACATTCCTGGAAGAATGTTTGTTCATAACTTTGAGAGAACCTTGCTAGAACATTAGTCAAAGTTCTAAGAATGTTCCCTGTTAGCTGTGATTAGGCAGGAGATGTATGAATTTCATTTAATTTATATCATCTACATTAGAATCATATTTATATTTTATAACTCCCCTTTTTTTACATGCAGTCATGTCATTTTATTTCCAGTCCACAAACAGGCATCTGGTCAGTGCCCACTCCACATTCCACGTCAACAGGACTGCATTTGATGTTGACTATAGGATCACTATGAGTGATATAAGAGTGTTGATGTGTCAGACAAACAGTTAAATACCAACTCAACATATTGAGCATGTGTGAGGCGGTTAACAGCGCTGAAATGAGACGGATTACAGCAATTCACTGCATTCAATAAACAGAAATCTGTGTTAATGAATAACAAATGTCGCTCTGAATCAACACCTTTTATTAACTGAGCAAAACTACCACCACACATAGGCTATATAGCATATTAGCATTCTGTATTGAATTTGACATTTTTCTTTGACATAATTAACCATGATCATCTTTAAATTAACCACATTAATGAGTTAAATGCATTTTCTGTTACAAATTAGCAAACGAACTACACCAGGGCTGTATTGGGAATGGAATACTACATACATACTGCTTACTGTGCAGTATATACTGCACACTGCTTACTAATTGTATACAGGTATATTATGAATATTTAAAACAGTTGTGTGTCATGTTGTCACATTGCAGTGGTGTCCAGTTATTGCAGCACTAAACACTTATTTATTAAACCAAGTTTAATCAATGCCTTTACATTCATCAGTTTGAATGGATTGTTTATGAATTACTAGGGCACAGCTTACTGCATACTGCACATGCACTAATTACTGTAAAATACTGTTATTAAAAAAAACTGGATAAAGATGTAAGCGTAATGCAATGGTAAACATTTTAAATGGTAAAACACAGAAGTTGCATACTTTACATACTGTATGCTGCAGAAATAGTATGGTAGTAGTATGCTATTCCAAACATAGCCAATCAATCATGATTAACAAAACACAAATCTCATGAGAATTTGAAAGTATTGTGCAATCTGACTCATAAACGGATGATTTAGGTAAAAAGTATATATATATATATATCCATTATTTTATATTGTAATAACATTTTGCAAGAGTACTGTTTTTTTTTTGTTTTTTTTATCAAATAAACGCAGCCTTGATGAGCATAAGAGACATCTTTAAAAAAACATTACAAGTCTTACTGATCCCAAACTTTTGAACGGTACTGTGTGTGTGTGTTATATATATATATATATATATATATGTCAACATTTTTTATTTTTTATAATTTTCTTATTTAGAGTTGGAATACTAAAAGAACAACAACTAAAACATAATAAAATCTAATACAAATGATAAAAACACACAAGATTACAAAAATAAAATCTAAAAATTAAAAATATTAAAACTGCTGAACTCACAACTAAAAACTCAAAATGAAGTGCAAGACAGCACTAAAGGTCATGTGCGTCAAGTCACCACATCTCACTGACACGACTCTCATCTTTGAGCACCAGACACTCATCATTCCTTTATCCAGCTGAACTTCTCTCTTCACTACTATTGTTCATCTGAGATGAATCCCTTCACTTATCTGTTTTATCCCTTCCAGCACCGATGTGTCATTAAATATTTATCCATTTTATTGGTTTATCTCTGAGCTGTCCACGAGTAATCCTCAGTGGAAAGGGCATGACAGAAACGGACAGAGAGAGAGAGCTCAGATGATAGTAGGGAGAAGAACAGAGAGACTTGCAAAAGACCTCCTCACAGTGTCTGTAAAGCGGCTGTTTTTGAGCTGTTCATAATACAGTGACTCAGAAACCTCACAGCCCACCGTCACACACCTGCCGAGAGCCACAACGTTATTCCCTTTGAATAATTCTAGATAGAAAAACATTATTTTTAATTGGTGGTAACCGGATTGTCATTTACACTAATGCTTAAACGTTTACGATTTCTGTTTTAAATGAATGCTGTTCCTTTGAACTTTCTATTCATCAAAGAAGCCTTAAACTCCTGAAATTCCACAAAAATGTGAAGCAGCACAACTAAATGTATTAGAGCAGCATATTAGAATGATTTCTGAAAGCTTATATGACACTGAAGACCGGAGTAATGATGAATTTTCAGCTTTGAATCACAGAAATAAATTACTTTTTAAAATATGTTGTATTTATTTATTTATTTATCAAAAATATTTCATATACCAAAAAATCTTGTCAGGCAAATCAAGAATCATTAGATGACATTAAAGTGCCCCTATTATGGGTAATGAAAGGTTCATATTTTGGTTTTGGGAGTCTACAACAACAGGTTGACATGCATGCAAGGTCAAAAAACACTTTCATTGTCTTATTATATGCATTTATTTTTACCTTATTTGCTCAACGACTCCCAAACGATTCGCTCAAACGATTCATTTTTTGTAGGAATGACAGCATTTTGTTCATTTAGGTTACTTTCTAAGTCTAGAAAAGGAAAAAGCGGCACATATTGGCAAAAAATTAATTTGCATGTTCATTCAGACCAACGTGAAAAGACCAACAAGTGGGCAAACAAAATGCTAATGTTTCACGTTGATGTCAACATGAAACGGCTTGGGATTCGTTTCAAAAACGATTCGTTCCAATGATTCAGAGTAGACTCTTTCTTTTGAGAGACAATAACTTTATAGACGGTGCACTTGCAGATTTAAAACTTTGCAGGATGTTTTCATTCACTTAGAGCTGTGTTACACACTGCATGAAAGGTTATTTTCAAAAATCCATAATAGGGGCACTTTAAAAGACTCCATTTAAGGATCACAATGCAGCCCATAAAGATTAATTAATTGTCATTTTAAATCTTTACATATCTTTGCCACTGTCCTTCAAACCACTAGGTCTTATCCATTTGTCAGCAAGAAGTTTTTAATCACTTAAAATATAATACAATTAGTATGATCACTTGTTATATATTTTAATAAGTAGGGCCTACAGATCAGAATAAGTATGGTGTTTAATTTTTTACATCTGCCGAATTAGGATGGAATAATATTTCACCCATATTTTGACATTTTATTTTCACAAAAGTTACTTGAATCATTATAATATATATCATAGATTAAGTGGCAGGAATGGTATTGAATACATGCAAAGAGCAGAAGATAAAGAAAGATACGAGAGAGGTCACTGTCGACACTAAAACCCTAAGATTGATTGTTCATTTAAGACTCGGAGTGAACAAAGTGTGTATTAACAAGAGATGTAATTTCAGCTCGACTCTTAGAGATAATGAACGCAAATCACATCAGACACCCTGCCGTCTCTCCTACCTCATCCTCCACACAGATATCTGACTAATATGACAGTAAATAAGGACGTCCACTGCTGGCCATCTTAATTTGATTAGGAAAACATCCTCATACACACATAAGGCCTACAAGCGCACACACACTCACTCCATTAATCCAGTGGTAATTTGCTTTCACTTGCTATCAGCCAGAACAAATCGTTCTGTCTCAGGAAAGCATTTGCAAGAAGTGCAAGAGAAACATGAGGCTAATTGGGGGAGAACAGCATTAGGAATAGGGCCTGGATTACAGCCGCATGACCGGTGTTGTGCCTAATTCTGAACCCCTGCCAGATTATGCACCCCCTAGTATTGGTAGGTTTAGGAGAAGGTGTGGGGGAGGGGTTAGGATTAGGAAATCAGTAAATGACTTCATCGAGGGGGTGCATAATCTCAGGGGTGCATAATTCGGCACAACACCGGCCAACCGCTGGCCGTCAGAGGATCAGGGTTTGAGTGGATTACAAGTGGACAAATCCGCTACAGCACTACAATATCCTATCAAGATAAGACTACAACTGGCTCTGTGATGGGGACTGACGGCCAGTCTGAGCCCTCACATAATACAATATACAGTACTGCCGCTCCCTATACGCAGAGTACGCAGTTTGCGTAGGGCACCAACTCCCAGGGGGGCACCATCGCAGTTGCTAAAAAAAAATTTACAAATCGTTCGTTCTATATTAATATTAACATATACACATACATAAATAAAAATCTAAACATGAACATATATGTATATATACAGTATATATATATATAATTATAAAAAATGAATTTTATGATGAACGCAGTAGGCAGTATAAGCACACGTGACGCGCCTTTCCCGCATCTGCGCCCGCGCTCGCTCTCACCTCATGTATGCGGCTGAATACAAATGATCATCATAATTAATGGACAACTAGGCTATATCAGTATGGCAAGCCGTTTTAGCTTATTGAATTGTTACTAGTAAAAATGCAATTACGACGAGTAACACTGGGATTATTTTAAGCTAAAACGGCTTGCCATAATATCAGGGAAACGAGATCAGCGCAGTCCGGTGCAGAGAAAAGAAAAAGAAAAAAGCCCAAGATGAAGCCCGTGCACCACTTTCAGGTAACTTCGTTCATAATCCTTTTTTGACTGTTGACGTTAGTAACGTGTTTTAATGTCAGTAATAATTTCACCACCACCAAAAACGCATCTGACTTAATATTCTAGTTTCCATGACTTAAAATGTATTATATAAAAACTACGAGGCAATATATGGTATATGGTTTAAATATGGTTTCATTGAATAACACTGTTAAAATACATAAAGCAATACAAAATAAACAATTTACATTATTACAAATGCCTGCAAAGGGCACCAAAGGCCTGATAATTGCTGTTGTTACACTTACAGGACGATCAAATCCTTGTTTAATATTGACCATTGAACATTTAATTCAAATATCCACTTCATTTTTAATTTTGGCCACCTTTTTGCGATAGAAATTCTACAGAATCTTTGATTTCTTCAACAAAAACATGTGGACATCACAACCCTTACCAAAATTAACCATGGTTTTATCGTAGTAAAACTGCTTAATTTT
>NW_015659941.1:1513114-1513531 GCF_001515625.1 Sinocyclocheilus rhinocerous | reverse complement strand
CAGTACCGCCGCTCCCTATACGCAGAGTACGCAGTTTGCGTAGGGCACCAACTCCCAGGGGGGCACCATCGCAGTTGCTAAAAAAAAATTTACAAATCGTTCGTTCTATATTAATATTAACATATACACATACATAAATAAAAATCTAAACATGAACATATATGTATATATACAGTATATATATATATAATTATAAAAAATGAATTTTATGATGAACGCAGTAGGCAGTATAAGCACACGTGACGCGCCTTTCCCGCATCTGCGCCCGCGCTCGCTCTCACCTCATGTATGCGGCTGAATCATCATAATTATCATAATTAATGGACAACTAGGCTATATCAGTATGGCAAGCCGTTTTAGCTTATTGAATTAAAAATGCAAAAAATGCAATTACGACGAGTAACACTGGGATTATTT
>NW_015659941.1:1505042-1513071 GCF_001515625.1 Sinocyclocheilus rhinocerous | reverse complement strand
CGTTCATAATCCTGTGAAACTTTTTTGACTGTTGACGTTAGTAGCCTAACGTGTTTTATTGTCGGTAATAACGTTAATTTCACCACCACCACCAAAAACGCATCTGACTTAATATTCTAGTTTCCATGACTTAAAATGTATTATATAAAAACTACGAGGCAATATATGGTATATGGTTTAAATATGGTTTCATTGAATAACACTGTTAAAATACATAAAGCAATACAAAATAAACAATTTACATTATTACAAATGCCTGCAAAGGGCACTAAAGGCCTGATAATTGCTGTTGTTACACTTACAGGACGATCAAATCCTTGTTTAATATTGACCATTGAACATTTAATTCAAATATCCACTTCATTTTTAATTTTGGCCACCTTTTTGCGATAGAAATTCTACAGAATCTTTGATTTCTTCAACAAAAACATGTGGACATCACAACCCTTACCAAAATCATAGCCATAGGTAACTGTCTAGAGCTACAATTGTAATTTATAAATAATACAATTGAATAACAATTTATTTATTTACTTTTATATTTGATTAATGTTCTATTTTGACCCCTTATAGTAGGTGTTTTTTTTTTTTGAGGGAGGGGGCACAACAATACTATTCTGCTTAGGGCACCCATTTGGCCAGCAGCGGCCCTGACAATATAATATAATACAATGTGTTCCAAATTTCGACATTGTTTGTAATGATTTTAAAAAGCATGTAAAGTGATGGGAGAAACGGAGCTTTTCGAAACTCAGAATCAGTTCATCCACTGCGTTGCAAAATGATTCACTGTTTCGAAGTGCTCCAATCGGATCGCGTATCGTGAATCATTTGATTCAGATAAGGATTTCAAAGTTCGTATCGGGAATCATTTGATTCTGATAAGGATTTCAAAGTTCGTATCGGGAATCATTTGATTTAGATCGGGACTTCGGAGAGAGTTCGTAAACCATTTGAGATCAGAACTTAGGGTATTGCGAAACATTTGATTCAGATCGGGACTTAGGCGCGCATATCGTGAATCATTTGATTCAGATCGGAACTTCGGAGTGGGTTCGCAAATCATTTCGCGAATTGAATGATTCTCGCTCCGAAGTCACGATCTGAAATGATGGTTCATGAATCATTACAAAAATCATGAACTTAGATCAGAACTTCGGAGCGGGTTTGCGAATCATTTGATTTCATTCGGAACTTTGGAGTGTGTTCACATTCACAAATCATTTCGCGAATTGAATGATTTACAAATCATGCTCCGAAGTCTCGATCTGAAACAATGGTTCACAAATCATTGTTCAAACTGGGACTACAGAGCGTGGGTCGAATTATTTGATTTAGATCGGAAATTTGGAGCGGGTTCATGAATCTTTTGATTCAGATTGGAACTTCGGAGTGGGTTCGCGAATCATTTCTCGAATTGAATGATTCAAGATCCGCGCTCTGAAGTCCCGATCTGAAATGATACTTCAGGACTTTTTTTTATCTTATTTTTTTATTAAACCGGACAAAACATCAAAACCATTAAGGCAGTACAGTTATAAAAACAAAACAGAGAAAAAAAGAAAGAAAGAATATACAAATACAAATTTACCTATGGTTAAAAAAAAAAAAAAAATGGTTTTATTCAAATAAAAGTGTAAGTAACCATGTTTTTTTTTTTTTAAGAGGACATATAGGTTGAATATAGAGATGCCCTTTTCACTGCTTTAGGATTACCAGAACTTTGGATAGTTTCAATGTACTTGTCTAGATCAACTTTGAATAAAGAAAAGAGAGGTTTAGAGGCAGATATTTCTTTATGTTTGTATGTTATTAATTCTGGGTTTTTTTCTTTGGTAATCTTAAGGGGAAAAAGGTCCGAATTGTGAGATAAACAGGTCGCAATTACCTTTATTTATACCTTCCATTCTTATTTAAGTAAGGCAAGAAAATGAACTGGATAGGAAGAACTAAAGTTTCTCAGTGAGGGGTTGACAGCTGTTTTACATGAGTGTGTCAACTTAAAGATCATTTATTTTTTGTTTTAATCATCCTGAAATGAACATCAAAATGATTTCTTCAATTTTATCCAACAAGATGTGAGACAAACTAACACATACCACAAAATGCCAGCCATTCATCAAATCCACTGCTAATACTTACTAAAGTTTGTGCGGTTGATTTCATCAGTTCCCTCTAAAGTGATGTCACTTCCTGGATGATGTCATCAAGGAAGTGGCTGGTTTTAGTTAAAAGTTTTTGTGTTTGTTTTTTTTTTCATTTAAGAATGTAAAAATAAAGTAACAGGATTTAAATAAAATGTAGTAAAAATAAATTAATTAAAAAAGTTTTTCCATGTTAAAATGTAATACGGTACAAAATAAATGTGCAAAATTTTCAAATTCACCCATATACATATAAGAACACATGACATGACCTGATCACACTGAGTACAAGCTCCATCTTTATTTGTTCAGTAAATGCTGAACTCTGCACAGTATGCAGTGCCTTCGTTTGATTGAATCGGCAAGGTATGCCACATATTTATCAAAAGTCTCTGTTTATGAGGAATATTTTGTCTCCATTTATTTGATTGATCTGCCCATCTGCCTTTGGAGTGGCTGCCAGTGCTGCAGTGGCCCTGTTTGAGTCTCAGCACACCGGCTGGCCGCGCTGCATCTGAAGGTGCTATTTGATTAGAGCTCCCTGTCTTTGCTGACACAGAGCTGTGAGACTGATGTCTGAGAAGATTGAACACTCATCATCTGCTTACCTTACATCCATCACAACACGACTGACAACTGCTTGCCACTTTCCATAAACACACAACATATTATAATGTCTGCTTTTTTTTTTATCAAAAAATACAGGAATATTGTGAAATATTATTGCAATTTAAAATAAATGTTTTCTATTTGAATATATTTTAAAATATAATTTATTCCTGTGATGCAAAGCTGAATTTTCAGCATCATTACTCCATTCTTCAGTGTCAGAAATCATTCTAATATGCTGATTTGTTGCAAAAATATTTGTAGTTATTAATTCTTTGCTGACACAGAGCTGTGAGACTGATGTCTGAGAAGATTGAACACTCATCATCTGCTTACCTTACATCCATCACAACACGACTGACAACTGCTTGCCACTTTCCATAAACACACAACATATTATAATGTCTGCTTTTTTTTATCAAAAAATACAGGAATATTGTGAAATATTATTGCAATTTAAAATAAACGTTTTCTATTTGAATATATTTTAAAATATAATTTATTCCTGTGATGCAAAGCTGAATTTTCAGCATCATTACTCCAGTCTTCAGTGTCAGAAATCATTCTAATATGCTGATTTGTTGCAAAAATATTTGTAGTTATTAATTATTATTAATGTTGAAACATTGATAACAAGATTATTAATTGAATAAATTATTAATTAAAGCATCAATAATAACTGGATAATTGATAATAAGGGGCACCAAGTCAGCCTAGAATGATATCAGCATATTAGAATGATTTGGGTTTTATTTTAATATATATATACATATATATATATAATTTTGCGGTTTGCAGGCCTGTCACCAAAATGCAGGTAAATATGTCTAAATAGTTTAAAACCCCTGTTATGTGTTATTTTGTAATTAAAAAAATTAATTAGTGAATAAAAAAGAAATGTTGCTTTTTACAATCATATTAACACACACTGACATTGCATTAATTTAATTATATACAGTTGAAAAGGGCATACAGATATTTAACGCATTTAAAAATAGATGCTTTTCATGTTGTAGGTGAATCTAATTTGTGAGGTAACGGTTTATCAAACATAGGGTGAATTCAGTATAATTAAGACATTTATCCAAGTCAAGGGCATTTCTCCCGGAAGAATGCGCCCACGCACGCATCGACCAGAGCAAGAGCGAGATCGCGCCCATCAGGCGCAACGCTGCAAGGGACTTGATCGGGAAGAATGTCTCCAATCCAAAGAAGTGTGTTTTTGGTTTGGCAATGGAGTTTCACAAGTGTGTTTGTTGACGAACGTTTTATAAACAATGCCCAGTTCGACGCTGGATTTGCACATCGTTTGATACTGAAAGATGGAGCGGTCCCAGCTATAAAAGATCCTGGTCATGATTCAGAACTGCAGATGGTAATTGAAACGGCATCAAATGTCTGTTTGTTGGCATTCCGCGCCCAAGTGCTCGTCACTCTTTAGCTCCGCCCACGGCATGCCTCCAGGAGCTCTGCTTTTTCCGGAGAGAATCGTAAAGTTGTATCTTTCTTTTATAAATATGATAAAACTAAAGACTTTTTGGAGATATGAAGGATCGCAGGCCTCCGCTCCTTGAGTTCTCTCCAGCGCTGGAAAGCTGATCCGATATTTACACGGGTCCTACTTCTTGCCTTATCGTTCCGCAGACGTTTTCCTCTTTTGTTTTTTATCCGCCATCTCTATCTTTCTGTCGCTCGGCTCGGCTAATGTCCGTCCCATGCACTGAAAGCTCTCTCCTCCACATCACGAGTAGACACGCCCCTTATTGCTGATTGGCTACAAGTTTGTTTTGCTATTCGGCCCGAATCAGTTTTCTAGTGTTTTTGAAAAATCACATACCCTGCCTTTAAGTCACTGGCTGCCTTGGCAGTAAGATAGCCGCCTTTGGTTTCAGACACAGCCATTATGAGTTCTTAAAGCTTCCAGCTCACCGTAGCCTCTGCTGTGCTCATGGGATCCAGGATCAGAGCTTCTCCACCACAGGTTACACATCACTGACCTTAAACAGCAGCGCTTTATGAATGGTCGCCGTCAGACCCATATTTGCGGGGCTCATGATGCAGGTTTTGTGGAAACTGGGTCACAGGTGTTCATTCCATCCAGGGGAATTTATGAAGCCATTCCTCCAGCCCGCTAATTTCTGTCTGTCCTGCGGTTGTGCTTCCAGCTTTTACAGCTAACCTATTTGTCAAAGGAATTCATGTTTGGCTTATGCTGGTTGACATTTTTCTTTTTAACCGCATTAAAAATATGAGAATTGTTGTAGGCCCCGTTCCAAATCAGGCTCTGTTTACTTTTTGGACCTGCATGCATGTTCAAGCTCTGTCTTTTTCTTTTAGTATCTTCTGCACATAAAAGGTCCGTTGCAATTATTTATTATGGCTAAAACCTTTATTGAAGAAAGTTGGTTTACCCAGCAGCCTCTTTGGCATTTATATTTAAGTACAGCTTCACCACACACTCAAATATTTAGGGTCAGTTAAGATATTTTTCAAAGAAGAGGAAGAAATTGCTAGTTATGTTCAGCAAAGATGCATTAAATTAATCAAAAGTGACAGTAAAAACAATTACAATGTTACTTCTATTTCTAATAAAAGCTGTTCTTTTGAACTTTCTATTCATTATATTAATTATAATCTTATTTTCTATAGCGCCTTTCAATGTTACATCTCAAAGTGCTTTACATAAGTAAAACAACATTACAGTACAAGGACATCCTTAAAAAAAGATCATTCGTTTTCACAAAAATATTAAGCATTGCAACTCTTTTCATCATTTATGATAAATGTTTCTTGAGCAGCAAATCCGCATATTAGAATGATTTCTGAAGGATCATGTAAATATAGACTGGAGTAATGATACTGAAAAAATTCAGCTTTGCATTACAGGAATAAATTACATTTTACATTACATTAAAATAGAAAGTGGTTATTTTAAATTGTAAAACTATTTTACAATATTACTGTCTTTACTGTATTTTTAATCCAATAAATGCAGCCTTGGTGAGCATAAGAAATTTCATTCCAAAACATTAAAAAAAAAACTATATTGACCCCAAACTTGGTAGTGTATTAGTATATTTATGAGTTCTTCGCATATTTCATTCTACAGCTACATGTTTTTGCACAAACTCTGTTTATGTAAATGAAAAACACTCTTAATATAGTAAAAAAAAAAAAATTTTTTTTTAAATTAAAGCATACCACACATCCTCTAATCCAGTTTTATTCTTTTTCAGCAAAAGAGGAAAGGAAAAAAAAAGGAAGACGAACAAAAAAGAAAGGCTACAGAATTTTATCTTATCCATATCTTCGTTTTATGTATGTTTTTTTTATGTTAACCTAAAAAGGGCAAAGTAATGCAGCTCTATGCTTAGAGTGAGAATTAACCAGAAACACAAAGGAGATTAAATAAGGATTTTTCTTAAGATACACAATATTCATCTCTTTCAGTTCTGTCCATGTCAACATCTCAACAGAAAACAAATCAAAGTAATAATAATAATAAAAAAAATTTTTTTTAAACAAAACAAAAAAGCGCAGGTAAATTGAGACTCCGCCTTCCTCGTTCCCACCAGAGCTGAACACCATCCCTCCATAATGCAGAATCCTGAAAAATAAAACGTATCACGGTTTCCACAAAAATATTGTGCAGCACAACTGTTTTCAACATTGATAATAATCAGAAATGTTTCTTGAGCAGCAAATCAGCATATTATAATGATTTCTGAAGATCACTAAAGACTGGAGTAATGATGCTGAAAATCCAGCTGCGCATCACAGAAATAAATTACAGTTTACAATATATTCACATAGTAGGCTATTCACAGTTATTTTAAATTGTAATAATATTTCACAATATTACCGTATCTTTACTGAAACAGTTGAAGCTGTGGTGAGCATAAGAGACATTAAATAAATTGTCATTATTTCAAACTTTTGACCAGTAGTGTAAGTCATCATTTAGGTTAAGTAAATGTGTGTGTGTGTGTATTTGGCTCTTCACTGAGGATGAGTCTTTATGTCCATTCATGCTTAAACTAGTGCTGACAGGAACCACCTGGCTGTTCCAGCACAACAATTCATCTCTCTCTCTCTCTCTCGCTCGCTCGTCTGGTTTCTCTATCCGCAGTGTCAGATTTGAGCCCTGTGGGGTTTTGCGCGTCTGTTAGGTGACATTGGTCAGTCCGTAGGGGCCGATGAGTGTGTGTGTGTGAGAGGGAGAGAGAGAGTGTGTGTGTGTGTGTGTATGTGTGTGCGTGCGTGTGTGCAGGGGGGGCGTTCAAGAGCACTCCTCTCCGATGCGCTGGCAGGTTCGGCCCACCTTGCGGTCCAGTTTCACCATCTTCAGCACAGCTTCCTCTCGGCCGCGGCCCAGATGGTCAAACATACAGTCGTGTTGCTCCGGCAACCGGTGCAACATGCAGAACACATAACCTGAGAACGAGAGAGAGGGAGAGCGATCAGAATGAGATGAAAGTGTTGTATAATCTGCTCAAGGTTGATTTTAATAGCACGACACGTAACACTCAGTTTAACAGCATGCTTGAGAGCACGTCTTGTTTCCCACACGCGCCGACTCTTTGAGACATCGGGAATGGCTCTGAAAAGTCACTTATTACGTCACTGTTAACCCTGCTGAAGTGTCGGCTTTTTTAAATGAATGCCAGAGAGCTGGCACAGAGATTATAATGATCTCAGATAATTTCGAAGTAAAAAGAAATTGATTTGAGTGGTGCTTGCCCATGCAGTGCAACACTGGCGTGATGGTAAAGTTGTTGGAACAAGTAAAAAGAGCCCACCTCCAAGTCTCTATATCCTAAAGCTAGATAGTGCTCGGGCCGTCCTTCAGTGCAATTCTATTTAGTGCCTTTTTGCCATTTTTCCCCTCTCCAAATCTACTTTCAGTTTTCATTTGGTATGAAAATAATTGTGCATTAAGATTTGTTTGCAGCTTAGCTGTGTTATAAGTTAAATAATATGGAATAACATAAAAAATATATACGAAAAACTAAAATATTTCATAAATAATTTGCAAACAAACAAACAAATACAAATAAAGTAAAAAAAAAATTATCAGCAAATAAAAAAAGTCAAATAAATAAATAAAATAAATAAAATAAAATACAATAACCCCAAGTCTCTATGATATCCTGTGTTAGGCTAAATCACATGATTTATTTTTATATATATATATATATATATATATATATATTAGTCCTGTCAAACGATTAATCGCGATTAATCGCATCCAAAATAAAAGTTTTTGTTTACATAAT
>NW_015659941.1:1494538-1502793 GCF_001515625.1 Sinocyclocheilus rhinocerous | reverse complement strand
TATATATATATATATATATATATATTAGTGGTTGACCGATATTGTTTTTTTTGACTGCCGATATCTTGGAAAGCAGGGTGGCCGATATAAAGCCGATATAATTTTATTTATTTTAAATAATATTTAAGAAATTTGAAATCATTTGAAAATTGATTAAAAAATAAATGTGTTAAATAAACTTATTTATACTTTAGATGACAAAGTATTTTTCACAAATAAATAAATATTTAATAAAAATATAATTAAAAAGGAAGTAAACACTGTAACCAACTGTAAGGGGACTCAGTATTCTGGGAAGTTTGTGTGCATTATTCATATTTTTTCAAATAAAGCCAAGGTAACACTCATTTTACATACAGCACACAGTGAAAATGGCATGAATATGACATTGGGCAAACGCATAAAATGCAGCATAATTTAAAATCACGAGTTTAAAGTTTGTCGATCGCACGTCTCAGTGAAGCTGAACTCTCCTCCTGTCCGCATTCAATTCACACGGACCAACCGTCACGCAGAGAACGCACGCGATCATGCAGGTCACATGCACACTTCACAAGATCTCAAAACTGGATCTGACTAAGTTTGCAAGGTTTCTGAAATTAGATGTTTATTAGACATTCAAAGATTTGTTTAAATGATATAAATGCGTATTTGCTGAATGCTGACAGCAAACAAGAAAGTATTATAATGTTTGCCTTTCTATTACAAATAATATAAAAGCAATCATTATAAGCCTTTTTGTATACAATAATTCCTTTGTTTAACCGTTCTGATTATTAGACAGACTTCTATCCGTATTTAGACAGAACTGTTAACGACAACAGCGAACAAGAGGGAGAATGTGAGCACTGTGTGCTCAGGCGCTGCCATTCTCAGCACCGTCAAAATAAAAGTCCGTCGCACCGTCAAAATAGTCCCACCTTGATGCGTATCAGCCAAACAGGAAAACTTATCGGCCGATGCCGATAATTTAAAAATGCCAAATATCGGCCGATATATCGGTCAACCACTAATATATATGAAAACACAAGTAGATGTGAGATATGACTGTACAGTGCATGCATAATTATGCAAGTTGATATTCTGATCATATTTTTTTCTCTAAGCACATTTGACAAATTCCAAACCACATCAATCTTAATAAATACTAATAATTTTGTATTCAATCATTTATAAGTGACACATAATTGTCCATGAAGGCTGGAAGTGAAAAACTCCTTATAATCAGGTGTGCATAATTATCAAGCAGGTTTTCTTAAACAGATAAAATGAGCCAAAAAATAGATTTAACTCAGACTGAAAAGTCAAAAATTATTAAAATTAAAAATGATTAAATTATTAAATGCCAATGAGAAATTCAAAACGAACGCAATACAGAAATTGCAAAGTTAAGGAATCGCCTTTTATTTATGAAAAAATAAAAATGATTATTTATATATAAATATCATAATATGAAATCTGAAATTAATAGTACAAGCCATATCTATGCTAGCAAACACCACTAACAATAGGTAGGCCAAATGTAGGCTGAATTCTTGTGTAAAAACTGTCATCTGAGCTCATTTCCAAGTAAATAAAAATCAGCTCTGCACACAGAGAAGGATCCATTAAACAGCAACAATACAGACTAACTAAAGTTGAAAAAGTGAAAAAGCATAATAGGACCCCTTTAAGAGCCTCATTAAGAGGAGAGTCTCGTTAAGCAGTTTAATATATTCATTAATACACATGGTGTTTTTAATGAGTCAGAGATGATTAAAAGCTTACAATGTTTCAATTACAGCAGCCACAGAAAAGCTGCAAGGCACTGCACACACCAGTGCATCATGTAGTGCTATTCAAGAGCGAAGTCGCAGAAGCTGCAGCCACACGGTAAAAAAAAAAAGTGCATATATTGTAGATGAGTTTGCAGCTTTTGAATTGTCTGATGAGAAAGAAAAACATAATGTGGTGGTGTTCTCACTGACTGCATGCAACCATGAACAAAGCATAATGCGCTACCCGATTCATGAAAGATTCGCTCAAATGAGGCAGTTCATATTAATGAATTAGTTTAATCGTTTAGCAGAGGTCTAAATCAGTCAAACACTTGAAGGAGTACTTCAGCCAAAAACGAAAACTAGCTGAAAAATGTACTCACCCTCAGGCCATCCAAGATGTAGATGAGTTTGTTTCTTCATGGGAACAGATTTGGAGAAATTTCACAAATGAATCCTCTGCAGTGAATGGGTGCCGTCAGAATGAGAGTCCAAACAGCTGATAAAAAACATCACAATAATCCACACCACTCAAGTCCATCATTTAAAATCTTGTGAAGCGAAAACTTAAAACCGTTGCTTCTGTTCTCTATCCATAATATTGCTTTCTGAATTAGGAGAGAAATATGCACAGTTCAAGCACTATATAAAAATTGGTGAAAACAGTCCAAAAGTGTTCTGAACAAACATGCCGGTGGATTTTCATGTGGAATTTTTCACTGAAGAAATTATTATGGTTTATGGGCTTGTATTTTAGCCAGAAGCAATGGGTTAAAGTAAAAACGCCTTAATGTTGGATTTGTTTCTTACAAACATGCAGCTTTTCCCTTTACAAGCTGTTATCTGATGGATTGGAGTGGTGTGGATTATTGTGATGTTTTTTATCAGCTGTTTGGACTCTCATTCTGACGGCACCCATTCACTGTAGAGGATCTATTGGTGAACAAGTGATGTAATGATAAATGTTCTAATGATGAAACATACTCGCCTACATCTTGGATGGCCTGAGGGTGAGTATATTTTTAGCTAATTTTAATTTTTTGGCTAAACAATTCCTTTAAATCTACTCAAGATTACTCACTCACTGGACCGCAGGTTATTATACGTTACTGTACATCCAAACAGCATCCTAACCGATTTTCCTAACCCTAGGAGGAAAATGCGGCAGAGTTATCGGCGTCAAATATCGGCAGGAGTCCTGTCTCCGAGATAAATCCCGGCGGGATAATGACTCAGATGCGAGCTGTCACGGGAACAGTCAGATCCATAAGTGTATTAGCAGAGCAGTGGGAATTGTCATTAGACTGATGACTTACAATACCACCTCCAGTTTAACAAAACAAGACAAAAAATAACTAGCACAGCCAGCAGGACTGATGTTAACTGCGCAATTATGTTTAAATGCTCCCTTTATTTCATTACCTACAGTTAGTGTCTAAAATTTAAATGACCGAGGGGGGTTAAATATACTCCTTTAGTTCTGTAGGGATCTAAAAGTTCTCGCTGAAATTGCAAACAGTCAGGTGAGGAATGAACAAGCCCGCATGGAATCGGCAGAATCGGAAAGCCCATCATTTACATCATTCTGCATGTCTCAGAACTAGTGATGTGATGCGACAAAACTAGAAAACTTTCGTTGTCATCAACAAAGCTGTCCAGACTTCACGCATGCGAATCGGGAAGCATTACAGCTTTGTCACGTCATCTCGCAGACGACACTCCGTAAGATGACGGCCATACTAACCACAGCGACAGGACCCCAGCTCCTGTTGTACGAGCTCCAGTTTGGTTTGGCAGCGATGGCATCGCCGACGGTTCTTCTGCTTGGGAACTCGTGGAGAATCTTCAGAACATGAGGCCTCTCCCACACGAACACGCTTCTCCGGAGACGACTCGCTCTCCGAACCTGAGGCTGAAAACACAAACACGCACTTTTCAATGCTTTTGCAGTTGCAAGTGCATCGCTGTTTGAGGTTTGAAGGATGTAGGCCTTGCTAGGTGCATGCCAAGTCGGATGCTAAGGTGTTGCCACTCAGTAAGCAAGACCTTATATGAGTTTATGAATATATAAGTTAATATGAGTTTTTCAGGTCTATTTAATGTAATCACTTTGGGATGTTTGATCGGCCGCCTCTAAAAAGGCAGATCTCAAAAAACCTGATGACGTGCCTGGCTTGAGAGATTTGGCGTGACATGCAGCGGCTCTCTGTCCGGCGCGGGTGAAATAATTATAATGCTGAAGGTGAGGTACAATTCATATTTCTTCATTAATTAACTTCTAAAGTAATTTGAAAACTTTCTGTAAGACATAATTTCACAAACAGCGCGAGTGAATGACTGCGCACGCTCTCACTTTCAAAATGCGCAAATGGCTTCAAATCACATTGCATCTGCACTATAAGACAGCTGCATATATATTTTTGAACAATCTCTAAAAAATGCTCCCCTCCACCCCTCAAATAAAAAATAAAAAAACCCTCTCACAAGAGTCACCTATAAGAGGGAAATCCCCCCCCATTTTCAAAAATGAAATACAGGCCCTGAATAAATGTCTAAAAATCCTGATTGGAGTATTACTATAAATAATTCTACATGATAAAAATAAGGCTTTAAAAAGATCGGTGATCGTATCGGCAGATACTGCTTCCTGTAATCGGCCTCAAAAATCCTGATCCGAGCACCCCTAACTGTTTGGTTACCATTTCCATTTAACATGTTTTTAATTGTTCTTTTTCCCTCAGCAGAAGAAAGAAACTGATAGAGGTTTGGAAGATTATCACTTTAAGTAATAAATGATGCACAAATTAATTAAACACTACATAATATTCACTGTATGAATTAAATACATGATTCTTGTTAAAGCTACAGGAGCTATTCAGTCAAGAGCAGTGAGTCATTCTCTCTTTTATATTTGTTGCATGATTAGCATTAACAACACAGACAGCAGCAGGTAAATCAGGCTGCTGTCCCTTTAAGATGTAATATACTGATACACATCAAATTTGACATATCCAACCATGTTTATGTGAATACTGACAAAGACGGGCATTTTGACAATTTTGTTTGTATTTAACCGTTTAAACACAAAAGAGAACTAAATTTGTGATCGCATGCTGTCTGAGAGATGGCTTTCTGTGTGTGTGTGTGTGTGTGTGTGTGTGTGTATATATATATATATATATATATACATACATACATACACACACATACCATATCACAGATCCACCCAGTCTTATGAAATGGGTATAATGTGGAGCCACTGCAAAGGGATGTCAGAGTCGGCAGAAAGTTTGCAAATACACTAGACAGCAGCATGGTTTGACCAGAGCTTCAACTCTATTGATTTAGCTCCCTCTGACCTTGGTTAGTCAGTGTAAACCAGAGCTTTCAGTGGTTTTACAACTTTAAAACTGTTCTTTCTTGTGGGTGGAGAGGTGGTAAGGAATGTGTAAAGTAATGATGCATCACATTTCTACATTGACTCCAAAAAAATATATCTTGACAAATGGATTTTTAAATTAACTGAATTATGTTCTCTAAAAAAAATAGTAGGACAAATGGTACAACAAAACATTCCAGATGAAGATAACTTTTGTGCAGTTTGTAACACCTGATTACCTTCAAACAGCTGCTTTGAGTCTTTATAACCACATTTGTATGCTGCTGTACATTTACAACTCAGTTCCTCAGCGGTGTGATGTGCTAGACTATTAAAAGCTGTCAGACACACACATACACAAGAGCGGTGGTGAGGTGTACCTGAGTCGCAGGGTCGTTTTGTAGGAGCGGATAGCGTGCCGCGAGCTGTGTCTGTACTGGAGACTTCTGGGAGAGAGAGAATGATAGAATATTTAAATTTGTGCATTTGGCAAACGCATTTATCCGAAGCGACGTACATTGCATTTATCAGTTCATGCATTCCCTGGAAATCAAACCCATGACCTTGGCGTTGCTATTTTGGAGCGTTTTACCCACCGTTTGAGAACCCACTAGTCTACATCTCTAAGGTTTCAGACTTTCTGGTTGTCCTCAACTCATATTTTAGCATTTGACATTCCCAAAAGTTAATAAACAAACACGTTATAATACGCTCGTGGATCTTTTTCATCTGCAGTATTAGGTGTCAGTGGTCTATCATTCTCTATGACTGCTGTGTGATATTAAAATGATTAGAGCCCATCTGAGACTAGATGCGATGAGCGCTGAAATATAATCTCCTTTATTAGAAGACAGAATATGTGTGTCCTCACCGTCCTGTGCAGGAAGAGGCGTGGCTTCTGTCGAGGGCTCTTCAGAGCTGGCTGGCTTTGAGGACAGGGTTTGGCTACTGCTGCTGCTCGTCTCGTTACAGAAGACTGCTGATTGGCTATTGCTTGAGCTGGGGGCGGGCTCTGGAGTGCAGTCCTCATCTGGCTGTTTCTTTTGTATGTCTGATGGAGACAAACAGAAAGCGTGAGTCTCTCAGACACACTGAATCAAGTATAATCGTAATTATATAGACCATGTGATGAAAGTATCTTACCAGCAAAACATTTGGAGCAAAGGTTCATGGTTTTGCTGGACCTGGAAAGAGAAAAGAAGACAAAAGGAAATATTCTTTTTAATATCTGTATAGAGGAAATGTACATCTCTTTGACCATCATAACACCAAACCATCTTAACACCAAAATATTAGTAGTTGAATCCAATACTAATGATGTTTCACGATTCTTGATACAGATTTTAATACCACAGCAAAACCTAATGTGCTGTGGAATTCCTTTATTTAGAAAACTAACATATTTAAGTGAATTGGATTCAGAAATATTGATTCTGAACCGATTCATTTGACTCACAGAAAAGACCTCAAAAAGTCGCGAAAGAACAATAAGCTCACACAACAAACAACACTATGGCATGCGGTCAAGTTTTACTCTACACAAGAGCAATCCCTATTTAATGAGATATTTTAGTGGGGACATTTGAAAAACAAATCTAAATTGTTTGCAGTGTGAACAAAGCCTCAGACGCCTCTTTAGTGGAGAGCTCTTCACTGTTCTTTACCTGCAGGCTGAGGGTGGTGACATATCATGTTTATTTACACACACGCAAACAGCTATTGCACTTCCTGCATGTGCCTCAAAAGTCTCTCTCAGAATGACACAGGTGAGCAATGAAAACAACATCAACAGACCTTCTTCAGCACAATCAAGAGCAATCATAATCAGTGCCCAATCAAGGAGGTGGAAGGAAGCATGGGGAGAGAGCAGGACATTGTGGGTAGGAATAATGCATATTAAGAAGATGAGCATGAAGAGCACATCACTACATGAACACACCGAAGGAGTAGCCATGCGTGTATGAGCAATAAAAATGTGTTATTGACAGTGCTGCTGATTGAGTAACATATATGATGGTTGTCCTTAAAATAAGCTGAAATGGTTAAATCTGTCAAAACACAACAGGTGCCTCCTGAGCAGTATGACTGGCTGATCCATGCTATAATGCCCACCTACATTTAGTCATTTTGCCGACGCTTTTATCCAAAGCGTACACCTACTGAAACTCATCCACAAATCAGCTCAAATAGATCACACTTGTGGAAGAATCAAGTAATTACAGAATAAACAACTAAACCAATTCAACTCGTCACCACCACTTTCGGTCAAATCCAAAATGTAACGAACATAAGAACCAGTGAATGGGTTCATTTTGAGCAGCCATTTGGAATGATTAAATAAAGCAACACTCCATACTTGCGACTTTCATTACCCTTGCAATGTTTACCAAGGATTTGCTGGCTAATGATCTAAAAAGAAGGTGATTATCAGTAATTAAAGCTATATAATGAAAGCTAGTAGTAACAAAAAAGATACTTGCTACTAAATTATGTAGCTATTGAGTAAATGATTGCATAAAAAGCAAGTAAAAAAGTTTTTTTAAATAGATAAAAAAGTATCTTATGTTAGCAAAATTAATTGTAAAATTTGTAAATGATAGCATAAAAGTAGGGGTGCTCCAATCATGATTTTTGAGGGCGATCACCGATCGCCGATCACAGAAAGCATTATCTGTCGATACCGATCACCGATACCAATCTTTTTAAAGCCTTCTTTTTATAATTTATAACTATTTATAGTGATACTTCAATCAGGATTTTTAGACATTTCACAAATCTTTCACGGACATGTTTAAACACAATAAATATAAGCAATAGGGATATGCGGGTCTAGTCGACTAAACGGTACAGCTCCTACTAGTCGAAACTGAAAACAATAGTCGATTACACGACAGAAAAAAAAAGGAAATAAAAACCTTGATTTTATCATTCAAATTACCGTCATTTTAACATTGCATTTAAAACATTTTAAATAACAAGTTAAAATAAAACGTTTGAAAAATAATACATTATTTGTAAAAGTTTATCTGGGCGGAAACAACATTTTTACCTCAGACCTCACATGCGTTTTCTTCGTGTCAGTTGCGGCGAGTTCAAAAATGACCATGCGAAAGACGAGA
>NW_015659941.1:1491404-1494329 GCF_001515625.1 Sinocyclocheilus rhinocerous | reverse complement strand
ATTGTGCAAGTGACAATTCCTGTGTCAACTGTGCAGCGTGCAGCTCGCTTATAGACAGACGCGATGTGGTGATTTGAAGACATTTGCGTATTTTGAGAGAGCGCGTGCGGTGATTCACTCACGCTGTTTGTGAAATTATGTCTCACACAAGGTTTTCAAATTACTTTGTAAGTTATTTAATGAAGAAATAGCATTATAATTATTTCACCCGCGCCGGACAGAGGCTGAGACGGTGCCGCTGCATGTCGTGCCAAACCTCTCACGGCAGCGTCATCAGCTTGAGATCGTTTTTTTTGAGATCGGCCTTTTAGAGACCGCAGATTGATCATCCCAACGTGATTATCGGCCGATAATGATCGGTTCGATCAATCGGAGCAGCCCTACATAAAAGTAAAAAAAAAATTTAAAAATTTTTTAGATAAAAAATCTTATTAAAATGAATCAAATTGTAAATAATTGCATGAAAAACAAAAAACAATGGCAAAAAGGCAAGCGATAATGCGTCATCAGCTTGAGATCGTTTTTTTTGAGATCGGCCTTTTAGAGACCGCAGATTGATCATCCCAACGTGATTATCGGCCGATAATGATCGGTTCGATCAATCGGAGCAGCCCTACATAAAAGTAAAAAAAAAATTAAACATTTTTTACATAAAAAATCTTATTAAAATGAATCAAATTGTAAATAATTGCATGAAAAACAATGGCAAAAAAGCAAGCGATAATAAAATAAAAAATATATAAAAATAAATCTTCAAAATAACATTATTGTAAAAATAACAAAAATACATTAGCAATGCATTCAACTTCTGTTGGATAAAAGAACAAAACACACTAAAAAATTGTGCAGCCAAACTGAGATATTTTCAGGAAATGCGACAATGTGTGTGTATGTGCACGCATGGTCTTCCTCGGTCACATGACTCCAAGCCAATCAAGCCGGCCTCTCTCCGGATTAATCTGACATCTCCTGTTAAATGTCACCTGCAATTATAGCTTATGAAAAGAGGCAACAGCCTAATCAAGACTCCAGTGCACACACACCTCAGCCCAACTTCTGAAAAGTCACTGTGTGTGCGGCGTATTCAACAAATCACATCACACCATTAATCAAGCCATTTTACTAAATAACCACAATAACACTGAATCTAATTCAGAGACGTGATTGATGCCGTGCTTCCTACAGAAGGAACCCACCCGCTAATAATTGGCTCTAACTACATACTAAACAAAACAACATTAACTTTTTAATGTTGTAAGTTTTAATTAATTAAAATAACTTTTTTCAAAAACAGCAAATGTGTATCTTCAAAAGACGATGTAATATCTGCTAACACTCTCAAACTCTCTCAAAAAGCAACTCAAATTCGGGAGTCTTTTTGACTGATAGGGATAGTTCACCCAAAACTGAAAATTGTCATTTACCCTCAAACTGTTCTAAAAAGTATTTATCTCCTGTTGAACAGAATGTTGGTAACCAGACAGTTGCTGGTAGCCACTTATTTCTATCCACCTTATTTTTCAACGCGGAAGTAAGCCGTTTTCTGTGAATGCGCAAGACTTCCGGTGCATTAGCCGCTGTAGGGAAATAACGAGAATAATAACAACGTGCAGTAAACGCAAAAACTGTTTGCACTACAAACCAGTTTGTTAATAATTGAGATAATAGATTAAAATAATATGGCAAGACACACCAGTTTGCAATATCAAACCGCAAAATTAGCTGTATTGTACAGCTAAAAATAGCTGGAAGTGGGTGACACCGGAAGCCAGACACATGAAATTTACAAATGGCTGCGCCCGCTCTTATGGAAAAAATAAGGTGGATAGTATGGGGGAGGGGGGATACTATGGAAGTCAATGGCTACCAGCAACTGTTTGGTTACTAACATACTTCAAAATATCTTCTTCTGTGTTCAAAAGAACAAAGAAACTCGTACAGGTTTGGAAGCACATAAGGGTGAGTAAATTACAATTTTTATTTTTGAGTGAACTACTCCTTTAAAATAACTAACTTTATTTATTTGTATTATTTCATCAAAGTCTTTTCTCGTCTCATTCAGCATATGTTTGATAGGGCAAGCATCAATTTTATTGGTCATATTTGGTGTTAGGAACTTAAAACCCCAAATATTAAATGATTAATGTGTGTAGTCTCTGTGTATGAGATCAACATCTACAACGCCTCAGCAAGCAACAGGAACGTTGCATGTTTTAAAAAGTAGCTGCTGTTCAAGGTCTGATATTACTGCACTTACCTTGAACATAAAATTAAAGCAACGATGAAATGGTGAAGGCTTTCTTTAGCAATAATGAGAGCATTCTGTGGGAATCACAGGGGACGGCGCATCCAAACACAACAGATGATCTCACTCATTCCCTGCCCGCACCAGCTCCCAAAAGATAATGCATGCTTGAAAATGAGAAGACCGACGTGCTAACAGGTGTTAAAATGGAAGATGCCAGATGGAAGTTCGGATATGGGATGAAAAATGAAACGCCACTGCTGCCCTTCACACTCCAGCCCCTCTGAACCGCGGCGCCCTCTATCTACACACAGAGAAATACAGTACAGATTTTGCTCTAACTTTCATACCAGACATTTTTGTTACGTATCATTTGATCATCTGGTTTGCATCCATATAGTTCTAAACAAAAACTTAAATATGATCAAGTGAAATTACATTTAATTCACTAGATCATCCATAAATAAACATTATTTTATTTCAACAATTTTCCAGCAAAATAGCTATAATTTGACATATAATGTTACCATGACATTAAATTACCTTAAAGGGATATAGTTAATGAAAATTCTGTCATCACTAGGGTTGGGTACCGTTCACATTTTAACCGGTACGGTACTGGTATCGGTACCTGAATTTATTTCAGTGAAAAAATAAGTCCAAAAGTCTCAATTTCAACA
>NW_015659941.1:1449733-1491372 GCF_001515625.1 Sinocyclocheilus rhinocerous | reverse complement strand
TAAAATTCTCACGAAGTGACTCTCACAGCAGCTCTGGAGATTAAGTTTTTGTGTTCATGGCGTCATATAGTGAGATGCAGAGGTCAAAAATATTCGGTCGGTACCCTTAAAAGTACCGAGTTCGGTACCCAACCCTAGTCATCACAAACCAAAGAAAAAAAAATGTAACCAAAGAGTTAATGGTCCCCATTGACTTTCATTGTATTTTTTCCATCATATAGAAGTTAATAGGGACCAGCATTGGTTAAACACATTTTTCAAAATATCTTCTCTTTTTTTGTACAGAAGAAAGAAACTCAATTAGGGTTTGGAACAACTTGAGGGTGAGTAAATTATGACACAACTGTCATTTTTTTGGGTGAACTACCTTTTTAATAAAAGATTTGAATTGACAATTTGAATCAAAGCAGCAACCTGTGTTGTTTCTTAACTATTGTCTTTACTTGTAGTGCATTTCAGATAACATGCACTAAAGATGGGCTGAGTTTACTCACGTGACTTACCATCAGATACTTCATAGCCGTTGGTTTAATCTTGACATGTTAGTGAGGATATGCTGTTGTTTTAGAATTCAAGTAGGTGTGCACAATTTTTCTTGACACTGGTTATCAAAACAGAGCCGCATTTGCTTGTATCATTCAACACCAGTTGGGCAAGTCTACACAAGGTTGAGGGAAGAACCACTCACGTTTTGAGACTGCTTTTACACATGCAACAGGTTAGCCGAAACCTTTCCCTCAAGTATCGGTTTACTCTGTTTTATGTTTTGCCCAATCAAAATAACTAGCTTACAAAAGCATGCTCGATTTAATGCATGCCAGGGATAACAAATATAGGCCTATACTTCAGATTTTGATGGAAAAACAAGATCACTGACATTAGTGACATCAGATGCCATTAGTATTTTAAGTGAACTATAATTTAGTCCACATTAGACCATTCAAACTAAAGTTAAAACCAGATATAAACAGGATCTGGTTTCTTTAGAGCTTGCAGTTATTTTAAAATAAAAACCACAGTGAAAGGAAAACAGTGACTTTCACGTTATGCAAAAATACTGATTGTGAGTAAATGATGACAGAAGATTCAGTCAGACTAACTTGCAACAGTTGACCTGTTAAGGCCCCGATATACTTCAAACAAAGTTCTTTTTTGTTCTTCGTCTGAGGGCAAAAAGAAGTTCGAAAAGGCTAAGCGACGGTTTTCGAACTGTTTTCGACCATCCCGACACCCCCGCGCTGCTGGAGGCAGGGTTGTAAACATGAGTCACTATATTTGCGTGTACCCCCTAAACACAACAACAATGGCGGCTGTGAGAGAAGAACAGTTTCGTAAACATCTGGCAGTAGCATTGATCTATTCAAGAAAAAGAACAAGAACAAATGAGGTGGTATGTGCATGCGTCCACTTAACGAAAACAGAAAGAATGATGGCGAGTTAGCCCTTTTTATTCAGCAAATGCGGAGCACAGATGAGGAAGTGCATGTTTCATACTTCAGAATGTGTGCCACGCGGTTTGACGATCTCATGAAAAGGGTATCGCCATATGTGAAACATGCAAAAACACACAGGACACCGGAATTCAAATAAACAATATTCTGCGTATCTTTGACTTTTTTTTTAGTGGATGGTCTCATTCTGTTTGTGACACTGTATGCTACAAAACCATGTTGCTTTTTACTGCCAAGATGCAGTTTTTTGAGCGTATGTTATTCCATAACGGATACAAACAATAACTGTCCACGAAGAAATGAGACGTAAACAAAGGAATTACCATCCATATTACGACATTATTGCTTCGTTGGACTAAAAGTGCTCTATGGAATGTTGTTCAGTGGACCCTTACCTTTTTAACTAAACCGGGATTTACAGCTGTGGATGCGTTTATGACTCGTTATTACGATGAATCTGGTACGTACTGCGTTTTGATTATGCATGTTTTGATGTAAGCGCTTTACAATCATATGGGGGGTCTCTCCTCAACCACCACCAGTGTGCAGCATCCACCTGCGATCTATCGTCGATGCTTGAGGCTTAGACCTTTAGAATGATATATACTTTGTCAAGATTAATTATGTCCCTGTTCATTTAATCTATTCATAAACATTGACACATGCAAACAAAGAGCGTTCAGTGCGCTGGTGTCCAGGTGCGGGTTAACAGGTTAAATCATAAGCAACTAATTGTTACACACTAAACAATCCACCATGACGATTTGTTAATGGTAAAACTCTAAACATCTGATATACAAGCAAACAGAACCATGCATTGTCAATTCTTACAAGGCTGATTCAACATACATCTTTTTAGGACATTTACTGTATCATTTCATATATCTCTGCACAAAGCAAACCAGTCAGTCTATTAAAGTCTGAGTCTGAAAGGGAAGAACAGTCAAGGATTCAGAATAGAGATGGGCTGTGGTTTAAATCTGCAGGATACACAGCCATCAAAAGCCAGATATGATGTGCTATGTTAACGTCCAGTTTCAAATCTCATGTGCATCTTCAATGACAGCAACTGTGTCACTCGAATAAAGAGTCCAAAATAAACCACTGCTACAATCTATTTGAGTCTTTCATTCACACAAACATGACACATTTAAAGAAGAGAGCTGAAAATGACTGCAGTGATCATAATGATGATGAAGAGACCAATTTGTAGATTATTCATGTGTCATCATAAAATGCACACACCTATGTACACTCACACGCACACACACCTTGAAGTAAACCTTGACTTCAGTCCAGAAACTGCTTCTGAACAAATGACAATGACAGCACTCGACTGGGCCATTAATATATTATTGCTATTACTTCTTTTCACTCAAACTTCATTTTTAACAGAACCTAACATTAATGCATTGTAGATTTCTGTGAAAAGTAAGATTTCCAGTAAAACAGTTTATGCAATGGTAAACACTGAATGGATTTTATTCTCACATAAGCTGGAATGAAACACGACATTGCATTTTGCCATTTTTCACCACTAGCAGCACCAAAGAGAATCACAAAAAAATTACTGTCTTCAAACAGGTAGTCCCACCCCAAACTCACAACATTGGTTCAGTGAACCTTGCACTGTTGGACTGGATGGACCACAATGGTCTTCTAATTGGTTTTTGGATGACAAGCTGATAAATGTGTCCGATCTACCATTGATTAGTCTATTTTGAAAATATTTATGTAGAGTTAGTAGGAATTTCTATCACATTCAGTTCCCTAAATGCCTATTTGTGAAACCCTGACCTAACAAATCAAGGACACCATCAACAGATCTACAATCTAATTTGCACAAAACAGCAGGTTGAGCCTATTTTATAATAGCTTAGTCACAGGTAAAGTGAGAGGGGCTTTATGTGATTAAATTACCTGATACATGAGCCATGAAACATGTAATATTAAAATTAATAATATTAAAACACTATATCATCTAATTTTTTTAATGAAAGCAAATGGACAAATGGCTAATAAAAGGCTGTTGAATGATCACCTGTCAGAGGTCTGTCTTGGTCTTGCCCAAATCTGATGCATTTGTTTGGAGCACAGACAGCAAGGAGTGTCAAATGACTGCACCTGTGAGCCTGACACGTGCTCGAAGAAGAGCCCTGATTGATGTGTCACTCAAGAAAAAGTCAAACTGTCATTAGCCTTTCATGGCTGTCTCAAAACCCAGGGAGGTGTCTACCTAGACAGCATTTGAAGTAGGGCTGTGCGATTTGGGGGAAGGGCAGAGAGGAGCGAGTATGAGAAGCATTCACAGACACAGGCTGTGTGTGCGCTCTTCTGAATTGGGAATAGCGAACATGCATCATAAACTTATTTCAAATTAATTTGTTGGGGAGATAAAATGTGTAAGATAGCGTTCACATACTAACAAAAACATCTAATAATGTGTCTTTTATTCGCCAGTACTGAAAACAGAACCGATAAGGGAGCTTTTGATATGCGCTGTGACGCAGCTCTTTCAGATTACCTTTTTTGTTCATTGTCTGTCATTTCGAAGCTCAAGTTGCATAAGTTTTTTTTTAGTTTTAATTTGCCTAACTATCGATCTGACCCAGTGGACGCCATAATCCCACTCTGTCTCTCTCCCGTCCCGCGTTCTTTTTTTAATGGTGGGTGTCTACGCAGTTGGCTAGAGCAGTGCTGATTGGGGAGAACGGAGGTGCGCTCACTCTATTGGTTAGTAAGACTGCAACTCAAGGCTGGCAGTCATGCATATGCTCTGGAACAGAGTAATATCGCGTCCATATCGCAGGCTTTGCGATTAGGAAATCGCAACGTCTCAAATCGCGATTTCGATTCGATTTCGATTAATCGCACAGCCCTAATTTGAAGTCATCGGAGGTGTGTATCAAATGTTCAATATGCTGTCTAGATAGGCCATCAAATAGGTTTTGACATACAGCACTTAAGTGTTTATCTCAATGATGCCAAAACCTGATGTAAGCACCTACATGCCAAAAATGCTGTCTATGTAGGAAGCATGTAAAAAACAAAAATCCAAAATTTTGTATAGGACAAGAGTTTTCAAACTGGGGCAAAAGGACCCCAAGGGGGCCGCAATGAAGTGCTAGGGGGTCCACGGAAAAGCTAACAATAAAACAGTCTAAATAAATACATAATTTAAAAAATATAAATAATTGATTTAATACATTTTTAAAAATACTAAAACAATTATTTTAAAAAATACTAAAATGGATAAATAATACAGTAGGAAAACTGTTTAACATAATAATGGTATAAAAACTAAAAATATTTTCCAAAAAAATATATATATTAACATTACGTTTTCATAGCATATGTTGGATCTTTTATACATAAAAAATTCTAGGATTTAATTCTAGGATGGGGGTCCCTTAAATAACGCTGATCATATTCGGGGTCTGTAGCATCTAAAAGATTGAAACCCCTTGGTCAATGAAGCCAACACACAATCTTTTAAAAGAGACAGCACAATGTCACCTGTGATGCCCTAAAAAGCTGTCTAGGTAGACAGCTTACTAGGTTCTGAAATACAATCCAAAAATTATGCCACCTTTAATGTTCAAAATGTTGTCTAGGTAGGCAGCACACTAGATTTTGAATACAAAACAAAAACTGACGTCCAATTTGATGCCAAAAATCCTGCAAACGCCTATGATGCTAAAAACGTCAACTTCACTACGTTTTTTTCAATACAAAACTAACATTTTGCAATCTATAATGCCAAAAACGCTGTCTATATAAGGTTTTCAAACACAGCCAATGATTGTGATAGAGGACAGTGAGATATGAGGGATCTGTCAGTCCAGCTCACAAGGCTCGTTAAAAACCACTAAATCGCACAAATCTGCTTTTGATGAGCCTAGATTTTTAAATGTAATGTGTGTTTGTTGGGTGTATGTGTTTTAAGTGTGTGTTCGAGGGGAAACAGCAGCTGAGGATGTGAAAAACAGGAGTGGTTGTTCCCCACCCCCATCCATCGGCCTACAACAATGAACAACAAACACACCACATTTCATTCACATTTATCGCCTTTTCCGCATCAAATTCGGCGCACAGGTACACTCACGTGTAAAATGAATCGTCTTACCCCCAAAATCCACAAGGGCAGCGGGGAGGAATGCTAGGCGGCTTGCTGCGCTCGCTTCCTGTGTCCCCCATGGTGGCGATGTGGCGGCGGCAGGTTTCAGCAGGAAACACCGGGGATCCACTCGCGGCCTAGTGCTTGTGCGGGAATTCCTCGGCTCGACGTTTAATCAAAAATGCTTTGCAACGAAATCCCCGAGCTGAAAACGCAGCGTAAGAAGTGAACGATGAGGACACGAGCGGCCGTTACTATGAATTCGACGTAATTTAGACAAAAATCAAGAAATTAACGGCCGCGTACAGTCCGACGGACCGCACCGGGAGTCGAGGCCGATCAGCTGGCGAGTGGAAGATACCAACTTCCGAATAGGGTTTTGTTAATCATGAGTAAAATCCATTTAAATACTGATATTCCAGTTTTACTCATATTTACACAAGATCCTGTTATTATACGGTGGAATACACAATACGATGTTTAAATGTTGGTCTACATACATTAACATCACGTGTTAATAACGCTTTAGCGAACCACTGTTCCCCCAAAAGAAAGTGGAACGTCCCAAGCTGTATTCCTTGTTTGTAAAGTGGATTTGTGCTTTAAAGCTGTTTAAGTACAAGACCTGCTCCAGACCCCTACATAAGATGAACCGCTCGCGATGGCCTTGACTACAACACATATTGAAGCAAAACACAAATATTACATTAAAAGTATAAAATAACAGTACAAATACATGACATTGAATTGCACATTGACAACACACTGGCTCAAGGCCATACAGTAATGTATCTTTCTCTCTCTCTCTCTCTCTCTCTCTCTCTCTATTGGAAGGGGGGATTCCAATGATTGAATTGTATACACAAAATCAAAAATGTTAACTTATATTATATTTGGACCTTTTTAGAAGTTGTTGTGTTGAAAATATTCTGGGTACAACTATATTTGTCAACACAATTGAAGAATTAAACTAGAAAAGGAAAGTGCATTGATCTGTTGTTGGTTCACCTGAATGTCTCGAATACATTTTGAGTTTGAATGTTGTATATGCTTAATAGACTTTGAATACTTACACATTTAATCAAGTTGTAAGGGACAGACAGACAGACACAAACAGACAGACAGACAGACAGACAGACAGACAGATAGATAGATAGATAGATAGATATTATAATACTCTATCAAAACCAGAGTACACTTTATACACATAAATACTATATTACAGTGGGACACAAACAGACAGACAGACAGATAGATAGATAGATAGATAGATAGATAGATAGATAGATATTATAATACTCTATCAAAACCAGAGTACACTTTATACACATAAATACTATATTACAGCGGAAACTGGAGATAGTTGATAGCTGTTACACTCTTTGATCCAGTGAATATTTCTTAATACAAAAAAAAATCAATTTCTTAATAATTTCTTAATAAGCACGTTGCCCAGGAAATAAAAAGTACATGTTCATTGTAAATATTGATTTTTTTTTTTGTGACAACACGTCCCAATTGCAGTAAGAGCAGAATTCATGAAACACCAATATATATATATATATATATATATACATATACAAAATAAAGCATGTTACTGTATTACAGTATTCAGTATCACATTGATATGTTGCAAATATTCAGGGTGCGAATCTGAATTTTGTTTACAGAATGTGTAAATCAAATGCAGTCACTGTATCATGACCTACCAAACAATAGAGCAAATTATCCTTTCTTTATCATGTGATATCTGAACATAAGCGGAGGGTTGAACGACTCCCTTTCAAAGCAACATTTCCCTCATCACTGGCTAAGTCCAGCCTGAGGCCTCCAGGTCTCCTGAGACGCTCCACAACTTCAAAGACAATTTCCCCCTCATTTCTACACACAGAACTTTGGGAATTAATGAGAAACTGTTTCAAAGATGACAGAGCTATAATGTAGCTTGAGCGCATCAAGAGTGACTCAGATTCGCTTTCTTTCACAACGTTTCATTCACCCGAGTCGCACACAAACACCAAACAGTCACTCAGGAAAATAACCATCAGATTGATACGCATATTTATGATGGTTTACAAGAGTTCACGTCAACTTTTCAACTTTTTGCAGAGTTAGAAATCCCCCTTTACTCTCCGTGTTGTTTCCTGCCTGAAGAGAGACTACAAAGACGATGCTCTCAAAGGAGGTTTGATTATTTAATGGGGAAAATCAGAAGGTGCTGTGCAGCGGGACCTTGTAGATGCATTGATGTGCAAAAAAAAGAGAGAAGCTCAAGATGCCTGGAAGAGGGGGAAAAACAACTGTGATGATTTTGAAGTGAATTGATGAGCACGGGTGAACTTTCATACTTTTCAAAAACACAGCAACAAGGCCTTTGAGTAAAATATACTCAGATTTAACTTTCATATCAAGGTAGGTACATTCAAAAGCTTCTTTTAAGCGCTACATTGAACGATGATCCTTTCAAAGTTATACACAGTGGATCCAATGCAATTCAGCAGAGCTACTGCAGGTATATGGCAAACTGATATGAAGGGTTTTACTCTAGGACAGAATGGAAAGTTCCTGGTTCACATATATACGCTCTTAAAAATTAAAGGTTTCAAAAGGGGGTTTTCACAGCAATGCCATAAATGAACCACTTTTAGTTCCCCAAAGAACCTTTCAGTGAACAGTTCTTAGTGTGAAGGACATTTTAACAGTCTAAAGAACATTTGTCCACTGTAAAGAACATCTCATGAAATGGAAAGATTCAACAATCTTAAAAATAAAGTTCTTTATTTGCATAGATGATTCCATGAAGAACCTTTAATATCCATGGAATCTTTCCATGGCACAAAAGGTTCTTTATAATGGAAAAGGCACCTGGTATTAGGATGTGTTTTCGGTCTGATCACAGGTGGATAACGCTAAATAAAAATGGTTCTTTTAAGAAGTGTTCACTGAAAGGTTCTTTGAGGAACCAAAAATGGTTCTGTTATGGCATCACCGCAAAAAAACAAAAACAAAAAACATCAATGTCAATAAAGAATCTTTATTTTTTAAAAGTGTCACTTTTTAAGAACAAAAATTCAAACATAAAAGTAACCTTTTAAGAACAAACATTCTTCAAGTCAGTGTTAATTTTGACAGGCATTTTTGATTTAGCCTTAGTCTTTATCTTGAGACGAAAATGCTTAATAGTCTTTGTCACATTTTAGTCATTTGAGTCTTTCATAGTTTTAGTCATTGCATTTTTGTCAACTTTTAGTCAAACTGCAGTTACCAACATTTATTTTGGAAGCTATTTTATATGTAGTCTTCAAACAAAAATAGTCATTCATTCTTTTCTCTTTAGACCAAATCAGTTAAGCTTGAATCAAGCTTAATTAGCTCTGAGAACTGATCGCGCGCTGTATATGAGAACTGAAGAAGTGAAGCGTGCGCGAGAGAGAGCACTTCTATCAGCACGATTCCACCGCTCCAATAACTTTAAGTTATTCGACAACGAATTGTGACTCCTGGGAAAAACGGGACGTCTGTCCATCCTATCCCTAACCCTTCGGGTGCTGAGGCCATTGTTTCAGATCGCTAGTTCGCGTTTTGGTAGCCTATCCGTCCACTGCGGCTGCCATACTGAGACTAGATATGCAAACGCCCCTTATCCGATTGCAATCCAATGACAGGAATGCACATTTTTAAAGACAAGACAGTTAACTTAGCCTATAGCAGCGGTTCCCAAACTGGGGTGCACAGACCGACCAGCAGGGGTGCGCGAGAGAATACTTTTGATGATCTGTGTGCATTTTTTGAAGGGGCAAGTGAAAGAGAATTTTACTTGCCCGACCGGACAACTAATCTAATCTAATTAAAACATCGAATTAGGGAAGCACCAAAATTTCGGCGAGAATGATTCTGATTTTATTACACCATATCGCAGGCTTTGCGATTAGGAAATCGCAACGTCTCAAATCGCGATTTCGATTCGATTTCGATTAATCGCACAGTCCTAGTGCACGCTGCAAAAAGTTTGGGAACCACTGGCCTATAGGATGTATTTTGAATGTCCGGTAGTCCTCAAATAACATTCTAGTCCCGTCTCGTCTTGTTAATGAAGACACTGCATAAATTTCATCATAGTTTTTATCATCAGATATTAGCTCGTCAACGTCTCGTCTTAGTCACAGAAAAAAGGTTCGTTAACTAATATTTTTCATCGTCGTCTTCGTTGACGAAATTAACACTGCTTCAAGTATTTGCCTTTAAACCTTGCTATGATTCAGACTTATCTAGAAAAGAAAGTTTGACTTTAAATGTCGGCTTGACCAGTCAATCATCTCAAGAGTTTAAAAAGGTAGAAGTGGATAGATGGACGGACAGACAGACAGACAGACAGATAGATAGATAGATAGATAGATAGATAGATAGATTAAAAAACACTATTATAAAAATGAAAGAAAATGTGCTGCTTGATTCAATACAGCTGCTTGATTCATGAGGGCCAATTTCAGAAGAGGGATGTTTAAGATACAAACAGCCATGGATTTCATGGGAAATCTTTATGTGTGCATGTCTCTCCATAAACGAGTGCTTCTCTTATCCTTTAATTCCTTCCCAAGAAAGAGCGAGGGCTTTATTGACAAGTGTTTCAGTGTTTATAGGGCTGTGGATAGGATAACAGAAAGCATCCCTCTTATAAGAAACATTAATGTGGTTATAACTGGATTGGACTCTTGTTGCAGTAATGCAATGTCTACAGTAATGTGTTATGGGGTTGTGGTGTGGGGTGTTCAACAAAATGCCCCTCTTACTATGTTAATCATAACCTAACTAGACTAAGTGTGCAAAGTAGTTTTTCAATAAATAAAAACTTTTATTTTTTGATAAAAGTATAAAGGCCTGTTCACAACAAGAATTATAACTATAAAGATAACTATAACTATGTTAGTGTCCACACCAAAGCATAATATCTGTTCTGTTTATTAGAAGCGTGCACTACAGTTTTGTCGCCTGCCGCTTGAGCCCTTTAAAGCCTCTTATACTGCATTTATTTGATCAAAAATATAGTAAAAACAATAATATGGTGAAATAATTTAAAATTGTTTTAAATTTGAATATATATTAAAATGTAATTTATTCCTGTGATGAAAAGCTGACTTTTCAGCATCATCAAAAAGAAATAAATAGGCTAAATAAAATAAAATAAAAAATTGAATAGCTTTGTTTAGTACACCGTTTTCTCTGAACACTCCAATCACAGTGACTAAAGGAAGCACAACCCAATAGCAGATTAAAGAAAATACACGTTTTCTCCTGTGGCATGCTTGCCATCAAATTTATAACATGCAAATGTGTTAAAAGAAATGAAAATTTGCTGAAAACGTACTCACCCTCAGGCCATCCCAGATGTAAATGAGTTTGTTTCTTCACAGGAACAAATTTGGAGAAATTTTGCATTTTCACTTGAGAAAGTAATATTATGGACTTGTATTTTAGCCAGAAGCAACGGTTTGGAGTTAAAATGCCTTAATGATGGATTAACTTCTTACAAATTTCACAAGATATTAATTGATGGACTGGAGTAGTGTGGATTAACTATCAATTATTGTGATGTTTTATCAGCTGTTTGGACTCTCATTCTGACGGCACCCATTCACTGCAGAGGATCCATTGGTGAGCAAGTGATGGAAGGCTACATTTCTCCAAATCTGTTCTGATGAACTCCTCTACATCTTGGATGGCCTGAGGATGAGTAAATATTGAGCAAATTTTCATTTTTGGGTGAACTACTCCTGTAATGTATCAAACTTTCACTGCTTGGCCCCTTAATGAGATATATTGGGTTTTGCTGGCACACTGAGCTGTTCTGCTCTATTGGTGCAAATAAACAGACTGCAGACTCTGTGGCACAGCGTACCAGCGGAGCGACCCAGCTAGTGTCAGGGCGGGCCGATCTACCATCGCTCAATCCACTGATCAAAGCGCTGCTAAACTGCCAGAAACTACAGAAGGCAAACAAGACTGCTGCAGCAGCCACGGAGACTGTTTCTCTCCGCGTGCAAATACCGAAAAAAGAAAAAAAACAAATGGAGGTGGACAGAACACGTCCACGTCTGGTCACGTGAATTTGACTGTGGCTGACGGGTCATGAAGAGCCCAAGCAAGAGTCTTATTAGAGCTTCTACAGGGCATGGGAAGAGGAAGAAGGAAGATCAAAGGGAATACCGAGAAAAACCTTCGGCAAATGCAATGGAAGGAAAGAGAGATGTTAAAACAGGAGGACTGAAGGGATAATAATGAGATAGATTGCAGTGAGAGCGCGAGACAGAGGTTAGGAGGGTCAAGACCATTATGTATTCAAGAATAACTGTTATGTCTTAGAAAGATCAACACTGTGTAAGAACCAGACTGCTGATGAGTGCAAGACTACCCAACATTACTGGTTCTATTACGCCATCTTGTGGAGGATTAGTTGAGTTTTACAATCACTATAAACATAGAGGTTTTTTAATTTAGTGCGCAGGCCTTTGAAAATCAAAATGTTTTTTTTCAAGACTATAGCATAAATGAGAAAGGATAGAACAATTCAGGGATGTAAAACAAACTGATGGTTGCAAAAAATGATGTTTCCGCCCGGTTTCGAACCGGGGACCTTTCGCGTGTGAGGCGAACGTGATAACCACTACACTACGGAAACTTGCATATACAGCACATGGTAATATTACAAAATAAAACTATTTAATACAAGTTTTCTGGAGAACCTGGATTAGCTAACAACATTTGGCTGTTTTATAAAGAAAACTTTAATTCCTTAATTTTTGTTCTATTAGTAATAACTAGTTTGTGAGGCTACTATACATTTGAAGCTTGCAACTGTACTCACAACTGTGGTAAATGTTTTGAGAATAAGAGTCATTTAGATCTTTTCGCCATGGACGATTTGCTCCCATCACTTCTCACAAGGCTTTTCTCTGTTGAAAAATATTTTAAAATACTTGTGTTTGTCTCAGATTTGTAAAAATAATTATTTTATGAGTGTGAGTCAAAAAATTAAGGTAATGACACTTAATATATTTTTAGCATAGATAAATACACAGTACAATAGGCTATTTAATGGAAAAATAAGCATTTTTAGTATTATGAAGTTAAGAGACAAACTTTGTGGGGGCTAATGCTAATTTAGTACCGCATGCTAGCATACTACTCTTATAATCTTTCTACCACAGCAGTGTGCTAGTACGCTGTTCTGAATTCAACATAAGTCTTTAAGATAAATTTTATACAGATATTATGTTCACATTCATAAGCTTGTGTTAAACTAATAATAATAATAGTAATAATAAAAAATAATAACAATAATGTGTTTCCGCCCGGTTTCGAACCGGGGACCTTTCGCGTGTTAGGCGAACGTGATAACCACTACACTACGGAAACCTCCATATCATGAACACGCAACCATGACAAACTAATGGTTTAACTGGAAACCAGTCATATTCATTACACAAGCTATTTGACTGAAGTATAAAAAATATACATGTACATTAAAGTAAAAATATGCATTCAGTGGTTTTCGACCTCCATGTTACGAGAAAGAAACCACTGTGTAATAATGATGTAACTGGAAGCCAGTCAATGTCATTATGTGGCTATTGCACTTGTTTCAGTGAACATAAGATAAAAAGCCTTTTTTCTGGGAAATTTATCCAAATTAATTCAGTTTGATTAAAACAGAAACAATCACCTGCCAAAGGGCTCAGAAAAAAAAAATCTACTTAATTCAAACAAGTTTTGATTCCCCATTGACAGCGCAAGTTCTTGTTTTAAGCATAAGATCTGGTAATTTTGTTCAGTTTCTCAGAAAACAAGACTTCATGAATTTGCATCTAAATGTGTTAATATGTGAATGTAAATGTATCTTGCTTTAATGGTGTCACAATATTTGTATTGGAAAACAAAAAAGAGAATTTTTTTTCAGTGCATGCAATATTTATCAGGGCTTAGATTAGGCCAGGATTAGAATTTATTTAGGACATTTACGTAGGTTTTATTTTTTATTGGGCCTTACAAAAAAACATTACTGGTGTTAAGTTAACTGGTGTACTGGTGTACAAGTTAACATTACTTGATCAAAATCAAAAGCATTGGCATATTTAATGCTATGTCAGCGTAAATTGCTTTCAGTTAAACAGCTCAACATTTTAGTCTGGGACTAGGCTTAAGCCTTGTCTGTGAAACCAGGCATAAGAGTTTCTGCTCCGATTTAAGACTTTTGAAGCCTTAATTTGTGGAAGGGCGAATTAAGACTTTTTTAAAGGGGTCATATGATGCTGCTAAAAAGAACATTATTTTGTGTATTTGTGGCTGACTCTTAACTTTTATAAAGAATATCTCTTTGGATTTGAGACTTTAGTCTTTGCAACTTTACAGATCTTCTTTATGCACCAAGAGCTTGTAACACTTCAAAGAGAAAGGAAAAATTTAAATGGCATCATATGACCCCTTTAACTTTTAAAGAAACCATGCAAATGTTTCATTAGACATGAAATGGCAACCCAAACTCCCAATATTTTAGCATATAAAAGTAGGCCTAAACAGATAACGTTACGTCCGTAAAATCAAACACTGAATTTAAACAATATCTCAAATAATTTCTTCAACCTCTCAGATCTGTGTCAACAACTTAACCTGGAGTTTTATCTCATTCTTCGAACTCCATTATTTAGCCGTGAATAACGTGATAGCAAATAATGACCCGCGAACCTCGCGCTTGAGCAGACTAACGTTAGTTCGTTGTCGAGTGCGCTTTAGTTCACACAGCACAAACTCGATCTCAAATCTAAGTAATTTGTTATAGAACGTGGTTTTCAGTATTTCATATGTTAAATGTGTATGAACATGACCGTATTTAGCACTCAAAACGGTTGTCGGTGTCCTGTTGCTGTGTGAACGTATCTTGGATTTCGAAGTTTTCGTGTAATTCACGATCGACAATTTAGTCGACACAAACCACGTTTATCCTTAACGTGAACATATATGTTTAGTGTGGGTTATATTATCCTTTACCTTGTGTAATTTTGTTCGTTGTTTTTGAGGATGAGGACATGTCACAGCCTCTCCATCTTGACATCGTGTTTCGCTTGCAAATGAATCTTTTACATATTGAGCGAATCTTTTAAGTGAACGAATCGGATTTGAATGCGTTACAAATAAATTTGTTATACAAATGTAATGGTAAAACAGTTTGTTTTTATTTATCTTTAGACAAAATAGTTGGTAAAAATCTGAAAAAAATTGCATGTTTTATATCGTATTTTATAACTTACGTCAGGCTTTTATGGCGTAAGCCACCTCAAATTTATTCAGAGGCCCAAACTGAGCAAAATTGTGCAATTTGGTGGCAATGTAGTTATTTACATGGTCACTAGTTAGATTAAATTCTGATCGTTTGTAAATTAATTATGAATAACAGTATAACACACTACTTACATAAAATGCATAGAAATATATCAGTCGAATAATGTCTTAGTAAGATATTTAAATGCTTAGTTTCATGAACAAAGTTCTGTAGTTTCTAAACATATAATACAATGATGATTGATGAACACATAAATGTTCCTCAAAAGCCTGATGTATCATATCTGATACTTTTTAACTTAATTTTTCTAATAAATGATGCATAATCAAGTAAACCTTAGTTCTTTCAGCCCAGTAAATGTTCATTTTTAAATATTTCTAACAATTTATTGTTATATTAACTATTAAAATCATTAAAGGTTTCACAGCCGACACATGCATCACAACCAGAGGTTGGACGTTTTTTTACAATTCTACTAAAAGGCCTTTTACTTGTTAAAAGGTATTGAAATAACATATAACAGAATGCAAGTGGAAGACTGTGTACAACAGGTTTTTGAAAGGTTTGATCCAGTTGATAATTTAGTGGCCTAAGAAACTTAGCATATCATTTGTAATGCAAGCGGGTCCCACTCAACCTCACACTCCCTGCATGTCTGTCTGTCTGCATCTTTCTCCAGCCCTTGGGGAAGTCTCTTGATTGCGACGAGGAAGTTTGATAGGGTGCGTCTGTTCCTGGTTGCTTAATGAAGGTGGCATTATGGTGTCACTCACCCTTCCGTGTCTGATTGAAACTCAGTATTTATTAGATGTCCTCAGAGAGGGAGGCATGTTAATATATGATTTGACTAAAGAGTCTCGATCGGTTTCATTGTCTCTGTGTTTCTCACCATCACCTGACAATAAATCAGCCCCAATTCTAGATAGCATTATAACAAAACTCGTATGATATTCATTTGTGAGCATCCTGAACAGAACCAGTGATTCTTATTTGGTGGGTTCCAACCCAAGTCTGTTTTTATGTGGTTCAGAGAGAGCAAGGAATAAAAAACAAAACAATGCTAAATGCAAATAATAAAATGCACTGACATAATATTGCTTTTTATATTAGTGATGATAGCAAAATGAAAAAAGACTTAGCAACTTAAAAAAAAAAGGGAAGAGAAAACACTAATATATTTTGTTGTTGACGTCAAAGACTGTACGTCCAATCAAACTCTACATTTTTCAGTCATTTGGCAGAAGTTGGTTTGATGCCATAAAAAAATAATGAACAAAACTGTTCAAAAGTAAAAGTAAATGCATCCTAGACTACATTAAATACAGATTCTCGTCAACCACAATATGTTTTGTGTTAAAATTATTGGCAGCATTAAACCATCAAAATTCAAGAGACGTTTAGAAACTAAACAATAAAAAAAAAAAAAACATAAATCAGAAAATCACACATCTGCTGTTGTGCTCTGTTGTTAAGCTAGAAGGATGTCAATTTTCCTATTCCACCTACCAATACTGTTAATAATTTTGCATATATTTGTGCCTATGCAGTTCATGGTGATTTAAATTTTAATCAGGATTGTTGTGCACTTTTCTATATTAAACAATGGTTAGATGTGTAATAATTGAGACCGTATCGCAAAAACATTAGGTCTGTAATACTTTTATTATTATGATTTTTATAGTTATCTGAACATAATAAAACAAGTGCATGTGACAGTCATTATTATATTCACCATCGTGTAACATTCAGCTCAAGTATTTTCTCATAAATATAAAGAGTTCTTTCTTTAGCAGCACCTTGAGAATATCCTTTAAAGCTGAGCATCTCAAGTGTGTCTTGTCATACTTAATGCAAGTGAGCAGCATGGAGAAATCATCCATAGCTTATGTGTGTGGAGATGTGGAGGGTTTTTGGGACATCAGGCTCAATGAATCTGAGTTCTGGGAGCTGCATTCTGGTTTGGGCTGATCTGGTCCAGGACTTCCTTCTTTAACAACCATATCCGCCTGTGCGGGACACTCAAAGTGAACGCAGTGGAAAACCTAGTGGAGACAGCATGAGGAAAAACTGCATTAGGGCTGCAGAGTTTCATCAAAAAATGTGATTATTTTGACAAATACTGCATGTGTAATTTGCAGTGTTGGGGAAAGTTACTTTTAAAAGTAATGCATTACAATATTGCATTACTCCCTAAAAAAGTAACTAATTACGGTACTTAGGCAGTTACTTTTTAAATCTGGGCAGGGCTTGCTTGTTTGTTTTTAATATAAAAAAGTTCTTTTTCAAATGTAAAAGCCCTTTTCACAACAGAAGTGAAATGAGATGTTCATATTTAGTCTAGAACTACAGTAAAATCACAGCGCACACAACGCCTCTGCACTTACTCCCGATTTCTCTCAACATGGCAACACGAGAGCTGTCAGTCAAGACATGGGAAACAAAGTAACTAGCATTACTTATTTGAAAAAGTAACTCAGATATTTTTTTCTAAATTAAAAAGTAATGCGTTACTTTACTAGTTACTTGAAAAAAGTAATCTGATTACGTAACTTGCGTTATTTGTAATGCGCTACCCCCAACACTGGTAATTTGATCTGCAATGTGACTGAATTCATGTTTCTCAATATAATTTGATGAAGGCAACATTATAGGAATAGTTCACACAAAAATGAAAATTTGCTGAAAATTCACTAACCCTCAGGTCATCCAAGATGCAGATAAGATTGTTTCTGCATCCGAACAGATTTGGCGAAACATTATATCACTTGCTCACCTCTTCAGTGAATGGGTGCCGTCAGAATGAGAGTTTAAGCTGATAAAAACACTATAATCCACAAGTAATACACACCACTCCAGTCCATCCATTAACGTCTTGTGAAGTGAAAAGCTGTGTGTTTTTAAGAAACATATCAATAAAAGCTTTTTACTCTAAACTGTTAATATTGCTTTCACTAGTTAAAAAGTTCTCACGTCTGAATCAGGAGAGAAATATGCACAGATCAAGCACCGTTTACACGCGAAAACGGTCAGAAAAAAATCTAAACAAATATGTCGGTGGATTTTGATGTAAGAGGATAACGGGTTCAAAACACTTTAAGGATATATTTGATTTTTACAAACATGCAGCTTTTCCCTTCACAAGACGTTAATTTATGGACTACAGTCATGTGGGTTACTTGTGGATTATTGTGACATTTTTATCAGCTGTGTGGACTCTCATTCTGACGGCACCCATTCACTGCAGAGGATCTATTGGTGAGCAAGTGATGGAACGCTATATTTCTCCAAATCTTTTCCCATGAAAAAACAACCTCATTTACATTTTGCATGGCATGAGGGTACATTTTCAGTTAGTTTTCATTTTTGGGTGAACTTCTCCTTTAACGTGAAGCTGGATAGAGTCACAGGACATCATGTGAGAGTGTTCAAAGAGATCACTCACCTCATTAGCTGTGTTGTGAGTTCCTACAATACGAATAAAGGATGCAGGCTGTCTGTCAAACGTCAGAGTCTGCCACGACCTGTAAGAATTACATGTAAGAACCAACTTACAATTATATGTAAACACTGGGGAGATAAGACATAAAAATTATAATGCAAGCAAATAATGAGATAATAAAGAAAGACACCATTTACTGACCTGCACGACACCTTAGTGCGGTCTACAACTCTCACCCAATGTTGCTGGTTTGTGGACAACTCCACGTAATAACTATAGCTCCTCTCATCACAGTCCCATAGCAGCAACCTATAAACACACAGAGTCAGTACGTTTTAACCAAAGACTGAGACTTCAATGATTGAAAGGCATATTGAGGGTAAATCCAACTTGAAGGAATGTTTTGGGTTCTGAAACATGGGTATAACACAAAACCATTCCTTTGTACCAAAATCAGGATGTGTAGAAACTGTTGTACAGGTTTGATTTTGATTTAAAGTTTAATTTTAGTTGATTTTAAAGATTTTTTTTTTTTACTTTTGCTTACTTTTCTAGATGTTTTAGCAGTAGGACTGTCATTTTAGTCTCTAGTCTCGTGTTACCATGTCTTGTGGCTATGTTTTTGGCTACACTTCTGAAACAGTGTGGTTTATTACCTCGCCCTGTTTTCTTCCATTTACTTCCACTTTAAGTGCTTTTGTATCCACTGTTATTAGATTTGAGATGTGTGACAGAGCAGGTTTTTGCAAACAACTGATTCAATTTCAGTTTGTTTCATGCCCTATTGTTCATGTAAGTCGCATGGTCTACTTTTATGATACTTTTAAGTAACGTTTTGAGCTGGACAGAGTCTGTGAATTTAATTTATCATCATCTAAACATTATTTTATAAGTTCCACATAAGCAATTCATACGGAATCAACATGAGACAGAAGTATAACCTTTAACTTCTACTGAACCCTAAACATGAGCTCTCGTACCGCATTGAGCCCAGCATGTATGGCTGAGCGAGCTGGATAACGATGGCTCCAGAGCCCAGCTGGTGGCAAGTGTATCCTGAGTCCCAGTCATAGTGGCTGGTGTCCCCGTTCAGCAGGGCATTTCTGCAGCGACTCACACCCTCTGTCACACTCGCACAAGCCTGCACAGTCGCGACGTTCTCTGTGGGAACTGCAGGGAGACATGGGATGAGTTTCAGAAGCCAAGCTAATATGTGTAACTTCCTGAAATTAGAAGAACTACATTACCCAGTATGCCTTTCTCCAACGTGAAAGGTCGCTGTGTGTACATGCACTCCAGAGCCACCAAGTGAAACACTTTGTTGACAGTGTTATGTGTCCCCACAACACGAATAAACCTGCATTCACAAAAAAGCAAAACAGATATGTTCACAAACACAGACTTCAGTTAGCAATATAACATCTTACAACACAGTAATCAATTTCTGTTCTCTTCAGTGGATACTTGTTTGAAGTACATTTCTTTGAGGCCATACATGCCACCTGGGACATCCTAAACTTTTCAGAGATACCAAACTTTGGGTTTGACCACTGAAACTTCCTCTATTTGCTTTTTAGAAAATCCAACATCACACCTTAGCAGATTTTATGAAAATAAGAAATGTACATACAATATTTTGTAACAATCATTTTTATTTGATTGACTTACAACAAAAATGTTACACATTTCATTACACCAAATACACAAAATAATGTTCTTTTTAGCAGCATCATATGACCCCTTTAATATAAATAATAAATTGTACATCATGTACATGGTTTGTTCAGCATGTAAGTATTATATAAACAAATCATTCTAAAATATATTGGTAATAACTAATCTACCTTTCAAAGCTTTGGGGTCAGTAAGATTTTTTTTAGAATATTTGTGTGTGTACTTTTATTCAGTAAGGATGTATATTCAATTCAACAAAAGTGAGAGCAAAGGCTTTTAAAGTGTTACAAAAGATTTATATTTCAAATAAATGCTGTTGCTTTGAACTTTCTATTTATCAAAGAATCCGTAAAAAAAAAAATCTATCACAGTTTCCACAAAAATAATAAGCAATACAACTGTTCAACATTGATAATAATTAGAAATGTTCCTTGTGCAGCAAATCAGCATATTAGAATTATTTCTGAAGGATCATGTGACACTGAAGACTGGAGTAATGATGCTGAAAATTCAGCTTTGCATCACAAGAATAAATTACATTTTAAAATACATTGCAATTGGTATAGTGTATTGAAATAATATTTCACAATATTACTGTTTTACTGTATATTTGATCACATAAATGCAGCATTTGGGAGCATTAGAGACTTTTTTCAACATACAAAAAATCCTACAGACCCCAAACCTTTGAACATTAACGTATTTAGTGGAATTTGACATTTCTGTGCATCATTTATATTAGATCTATTAAAACACCTCTTAAATGCAGGCACGACTACTTTTATATTATACACACTAGTGTACATAGAAAAATCAGGTTCTAACAGGTTCTACCTGCAGACTCGTGCTGGAAAATAAAGATGCTGCCAGGAGCGGCAGAGAAACTTGGAGTGATCCACCACACGCACCCAGTCCAGCTCATCCATAGACACTTCGATATAGTACGAGTATGACCTACAGATAAGAAAGACCACATATAACAAACATGTAACAAAAAGTTTAGTAAGGATATCGTATATATTTAAAATGAGCCACAAGAAGACGTTGCGCTAAGTTTAACATTAGTTCTTGTGTCTTGTATCCAAAGCCATCATATCTCATATAGCTACTTTTATGGTATGGTTTTTGGCCTTTCTGGAGCTCATCAGCATCTATTCTCATTCCCTTTCATTATATGAAAAACAGAAGCAAGAAGAATCTCTTTTGGGGTTTAGAATGACACGAGGGTGAATAAATGTTGACAAAACTATCGTTTTTATGAGTGAACTAACCCATTAATGTTGCATTACCTGCTGTCCTTGTCCCACAGCAGCAGACGTAGGTGGTTGATGATGGAGGGTTGACCCAAGCGGACCTGGATGCCAGAGGCTCGTCCCTCTTCTTCTATGGGGTGTCTTGAGAAGCCGTGGTCTAGATCATAGTTCTGCGTGTCTCCATCCAGCAGCGCAGACTTCATCTCACCCTTCACCACCACAGCACCGTGTTTCATAGTGGCAATGTTCTCCTCTGGGACTACAACACACAGAGCACAGCAGTGGAAACATTTTATCACACCGAAACAGACTCTTGTAATGATTGTGTGGTCGTGCAGTTTCAATTTCTACTGCCTCGGGATCTGACTCAGCTCAAACATGTTTGGCTCTATCAGAGCGCTTGCCACCTCAAAAATCAAAACACGCAACATTTAGTTTCTTTCCCATACATTAGAATGTGTCCTGTTTAATTTAATTTTTTCCGAGCAAAAAAAAAAGAAAAAAAAAGACTATCATACATTTTTATCATGATTTACAGAAGGCACCCACTAAAATGTCATTCCGTGTAACAATAGTTCATATAACAAAAAATCTTAATCTTGTCAAGCATATTTAGAACCAGAATCATTAGATGTCATTAAAAGACTCGACACAGAGCAGCCCCCTCGACACAGGTCCAATTCTCACTATTAACTAGGATGTTTGCCTCAATAAACTCCTAATTTGCTGCTTATTAATATTAAGTAAGGTAGTTCTTAAGTTTAGGTATGGGGTTGATTAATGGATCTAAAATATGGTCATATAGAATAGAGCATTAATATGTGCTTTATAAGTACAAATAAACAGCCAATATGCTTCTAATATGCATGCTTGTTAACAGTGAGAATTGGTCCTTAAAATAAAGTCCTACCTAAAATTTTGTATAGCCACTTTTTTTCATATATTTTAATAAGCACAGGTCAGATTAAGCATATAGTTTAATTTTTTCATAAATGTGTCTGTTATGGAAAAACAGAACATTATTTCATCCATATTTTGACATTTTATTTTCACAAATATTATTTGAAACAATAAAGCAGACGCTTTACTTGCATTTAATGTGGTTTCTATATATATAAAATCCCTTTTGGAATTTAATTTGATGCGGACACCAAACTGGGATGTCTGGTTTTTGACCCATGTATCTACAGACTGATAAGCAGAGGGAAGTAAACGCACTGAGCATGCCGCGGTAGTTAAGGTCCATGTCTCTGCTCTCCGAGCGGGTCTGTATGGCATCTAGCAGGTCGTCTGGGCTGAGGAGGCCCGAGGGACGAACCACATTCAGCATTTCAGAGAGGGTCATCAGGGGTAGCCGCACTGCTGACATCACTTCCTTCGCTTCTGGGCCGTCGCCGTTGTGGTGACACCAGCGACAGAGGGCCTGAAATATCTCCCTCTCACTTGCAGCAAAGGAATCTCTCCTCACAACGGTCAACAGGGCAAACTGCAGAGAGGAAAACGAGGAAACAGACATATTATGTATTTATCTTAACTAGACAAAAAAAGTTCATCAAGACAAACTTTGAAGTTGGCTTGAGAAAGCCTATCCTGAACATTTGAAGCAGTTGTAAAAGCTTGAAGTTTAAAAATTAGATAGATGTTGCTAGCATGTTGTTAACATGTCTTAAATGTGATTAGCATGTTGTTAGCATGTTTCTAGCATGATTACCATGTTTTGCTAGCACATTGTTGGCATGTTATAGCATGTTGCTAGCATGATTTAGCATGTTCTAAGCATGATTAGCATGTTGCTAACGTGGTTACCATTATTAACATGCTGTTAACATGTAGTTAACATGATTAGCATGTTGCTGGCTAGTTTTTAACATGATTAGCATGTTTGCCCAGATGGTTCTAGCATGATTAGCATGTCGCTAACATGTTTCAACATGATTAGCATTTGCTGGCATGTTTTTATAACGATTAGCATATCGCTAGTATGTTGCTACGCTAGCATGTTGCTAACGTGTTTTTAGCATGATTAACACGTTTAACATGGATTAGCATGTTTGCCCAGATGGTTCTAGCATGATTAGCATGTCGCTAACATGTTTCAACATGATTAGCATTTGCTGGCATGTTTTTATAACGATTAGCATATCGCTAGCATGTTGCTAACGTGTTTTTAGCATGATTAACAAATTTAACATGATCAATGTGCTGATAGCATGTTTCTAATATGATTAGCATGTTGTTAGCATGATTAGCATGTTGCTAACATGTTTTAGTACATTGCTAGCCTGCTTTAACATGTTGTCCTAAACACTCTAGCCCCCGGTTTCACAGACAAGGCTTAAGACTAGTCCTTGACTAAAATGTAAATCTGAGCCGTTTCAACAAAGAAACTTGCACTGACTGATCTTAAAACATGTCAGTGCCTTTGTTTTGTCTTAAGATGCACACCAGTAATGCTTTTTTATAAGGCATGTTTATAAAAATTACTTAATTGTCCTAATTGAACTATTGCCTAATCCTGGCTTAGGCTAAGCCCTGTCTATGAAACCGGGCCTAGAAGTCTTATTGTATAAGTTTTGACGCCCTCAATGAAAGTCTATGTATCTTTTCGTATTTTTGATCGTCCGTTTAACGAAAATAGTAAGCAAGATATAGCAACTCGAGTCAGCCCAGTCTGAAGTTCTGAGCTGAGTTTGGTGGTTTTATTTTGAAAACTCTAGAAAGAAATACATTTTATATTTAGTCTCAGAAGAATAAGTGGCTTAAATAGTAAATCAGTAAGTTGGCTTTCTTAAAGGGTTTGGTTTAGAGTTACTAGCACGTAATTATGCATAATTCATTGTTATTATAATAGTAAGTACATGTAACATATGTAACAAGGACACCTTAAAATAAAGTGTTACCGTCAAATTTTCTATCACTCACCTTTGAAAGCGTGAGAAAGCCGTCTGACTTCAACACTTCAGTGGCGTTACGGTCCATGTAGGCAATGCAGGCCTCGGCCAGCCCATTCAGACAGTACAGACTAGCCACATCAAACACCAGACAGACGTTTCGCGTGCTCAATAAAGTGCGGAGGAACTCGCATATGGAGCCCTCTAGTGGCTGGAGGTCGTAGCGGTGAGCCAGCCCCAGGAAATCTAACAGAGTCTCTTCTCTGGCTTCACTCAGGGTGGCTCGGCCCGTGTACAGGTACCGCAACAACATGGAAAAAGCCTCGCCACGTGTTTCCTCCAACCGAACCTCCGCCTGGTCCCGGGACTCTTTCAGCCCTCCATACAACAGAGCCCTGAGGAGTCCAAACGAAAGACAAAGAAATAAAAAGCCTATTTTATTTACAAGAAATTAACATTCTACAAAACGGGTCTCTCTTTGCAACACTGACACTGTTATTGAACTGAAAATGTGTCTCTCAATCATATGTGAAACTAAATGATAAACAAAGAATAGCTGATGCAAACTTTTATAATGCAAACAAAGATCTTGTCATTTTTTTGTTTTATTTTTCTTTTGTGATTTTGTGTAGAAAACAAAAACGTGTATTTTGTAGAAATATCAGCATTAAATTCTCTTTCTAAGATTAACAACTTGAAACATTAACCCTGTTAGCTTTCTGAATTGATAATCATATCCTACTTATTTCATTTAAACATTTATTAATAAATTAATATAATTAAAAGCTGTACATGTTTTATTTAATGAACCTGAAATAATATGAACTAACAATAAACAGTTATATTTATATAAATTAACTTCAACAAATATAAATAAATACTGCAAAAAAAATGTATTGGTCATTGTTAGTTATTAGTTAATAATTTAATGGAATTGCTTCGTAAAGTGCGAGCGGCAACCTCCCGCTCTCTCTCATGAAGCCTTCTCTGTCAGCCGCTGAACTTGGCATCTCTGCCGTGTTTCTGCTTTGTTTTATTCAGTCTATGGGTTATTTTCGTGATTATTTTTTAAAATTATCAAATAAAATGTCTTGTTGAGCGGTTAATTGTACTAACAGACCGTCCAAGTCTGGGTTCCTCCCATAGAAAACCGTTAGGCTATAAGAAAAACTCTTAACGTGGCTTAATGAATTAAAACCGATTAAAACTGTTTTTAAAAGACGAAACGCAGTGAGAACATGATTAATAAAACATACTATGTACAGACAAGCACTGTTTTAATGCATTAAAGGGTTAGTTCGCCCCAAAATGAAAACTAGTGGACTCATCTGCTTGTCTGTACATAAGTATGATTTGTTAATAACATGTTTTCTGAGTTTGGTCTTTGAAAAACACTGTCTTAATGCATTAAGCCAAATTAAGTGTTTTAAAATGTCCCGAACAGAATGAGGACTGTGCAAAGTAGTCTGTGAAAAAGGTAACTATCTATTTGTCTGTGTAAAGTTTTCCTCTAGGTGATCCAGACCCTCTCAGACTAGACCAGTGGATGCTCAACGTGAAACGACAGAATTGGACTCCTAAAAAGGCTTCTCGTCTGTGCAGTGAACACTTTGAGCACCTCAGCACCACCCACGTCCCGCCTCTTTGCCCATTTTCGATTATCCGGGAGTGGCGCGCGGTGACGCGCTGCCAAGATGGCGACGACCGGCTCCGCCCACTTTGGGCTTCAAAAAAGCTCTTCAGAATTCAACGGGTGACGTCACGGACACTACGTCCATGTTTTTTACAGTCTATGGTAAAGTGTTACCAAAATCTATAAGTTTAGCTTCAGATGACCCAATGCAATTTATTATCAAATTACTGCATCACTTTTGTCACATTATTTCTCTGAATGTTTAAAATCACTCAAAAAATTTAGATTAAAAAAGAAAAAGGCATGTAGCCCATTTCATAGAATGACCCAGCTTCATTATGGTACCAAATGGATTCTGTTCCTATCATAAGTGATTTGACTCAAGAAAACACCCCAATAGACATGCAACATCTCTCAAATAATAACCTGAAATACTGGCAGCGGGCCGCTAGAATGACTCTGTGTGCAGGAAAGCGCTTCTCCTCCACCACGAAGGTGACATCGCTGTACTCTTCACCGGGAACTAAAGCGCCGAGCTGCTCTGACAGGAGATGGAGGTGGTCGATCTCAGACGCGGAGCTCATCGGCCGCAGAGGATGATTGTCACTCATGATCACTGCTGGAGAACACCTTCACACCTCAATCATAAAGAACAAAAACGTTTCAATTTTCAATGAACACTGTACAAAGAAAAGGAGTATTCCTACTGGACACGACATTTATGTTTGCCTATCATATGTTTTAGTATATTAGTTTTCCCCCCTTTTGTCTGTCACTTTCCATACTGCTAGTGTTCATCTTTTGTAAAATATAAATATAAATATATATTTAAAAAAATATATATATTAATTGGTTCGTCTTATTTTGAAGCCCTCAATCATGGTAAATACAATTTCACAAATGCAATTAAATTATCAAAATTTCAAATCAAGTATCAAATTTATATACATTCTGATGCGACACACGGTTTACAATAAGAAGAATATATAAATGAACTGAACATAATATAGATACGTAATATAACTTAGGAACATTCAGTAACAAAACATGATCATATGTCCTCCTGACACTAACACGTTTATACACTAAATAAATACACATAAATCCGAACACCATGACTGATCATTCGGTGTCAGTAATAATAAGAGCACATGTAATGCTCTATTTTTGTTAAAAACAATGAAATAAAGCAGTGTTATATTAGAAAAAAAAGGTGATGTTATCGTCGTGAAAACTGACTCATAACGAGAATATGTCTGACTCTTCAGCTGTAAGCCAACAACACTTACCCCACACTAATACAGATTCAATCTGTCTCCGGCTAAAGCCGACCGAGAAGGTAACTCTCTTGATTACAGTGAATATGTGTCAAATATGTATATAACATTAAATAAAATATGTTAAAAACACATTTGTTAAGAGCTACTAATCCACCTGTTCCACTGCAAAAAACACCTACCGGATGTTTTTAAAGTGTCCTCCGTAAGTTACGTGTTAATGTTGCAGCGCCTCTAGTGGACGGAGGAGGAATAATGTAATTCTGCCTCCGGTGCGATTGAGTGCTGAGGAAGACGATTACTTCATCGACCTGGATTTCAGGAGCTTTTAGATGTATTAGTACCATTATTTTAGTATTTTAGTTTTTTAGCATTTAGTATTTTCGTATTTAGAATTATAAAACGGATAGTTCCGGGCCTTGATTTTGATTGGTCGAGCCAAGTTCGAAGCTGTTGTAAATTACTTTACTTTACTATTTAAATGAAAACAAAATAAATAAAGTATAATAATGATTCTAACATAACACTAACCAAACACCAAAAAACAACTACATATGTGTATGTCAGAGGCGGACAAAGTACTGACTGACTAGCTTGTAGTATCTTTGGAACAAAGAGCTTTTAGAATTTTAAAAACCTATGGGGGAAAAAAACAAAACAAAACGTGAAACAAGTAGCAGGAAAGAGGAGAAATAAAAAGCGATACTTATTAATTACTCTACAAACATACACCTTTGTTTACATTTGTGTGGTGCTCGGCAACCACTTTGTTGGAACCACAACCATTTCTGAGGAACTACATTGTTTGGCGGAAGAATACTGTTTTTATTAATATCATTACACTTTATTTGCTCTGCTTTATTTTGTGAAATCTTACTACGTATATGGAATAACTGTTTTATAAAAGCAATAAGCCCCACGAAGCCGTGGTTTACAGTGAATTTATAACAGCTAAGGGGGTTGTACAACGCCCCTTTGCTGTTATAAATTCACTGTAAACCACGGCTTCTTGGGGCTTATTGCTTTATTTTAGGCCTACATCAAGTCTAAATGAAAACAAGAAATCTTGGCAACATTGGCAACTATGTATGTATTTAATTTGTTAAGTATAATAACCCTAATTTGTACTCTAAAATATATAGGCCTAATGCTTTATATGTATTAATAACATGATGAATTAGTACCTGAAATATAATTGGACAATTAAAGTACTCTTATGCTCACAAAGAAACAACAAGGAGTCTTCAACAGGGGCTCACATAATTGAAAGTTAAAATATGCATTCAACAAAGATACAATATTAAGGTAACTCATACCAATATTAAGAAGCTAAATTTCAGCTCACTCTTTTCTTTTCGCATTAAAATGTAGAAGGCTCAAAAATTTGAATTCTCTTCTGTGCTTTACGACTGAAACAGCTCTAGCAGACAGACACTAAAATTATTTTTATTGTAGATGAACTAAATGCATTCTTACAGCTTCTCAAGAGATTGAATGCTGATGTTACCAACTGCCTTGCTTACCATGGCACAAATCGTGACAAAACTGGTTGGATTGTTGCCCAGCAAGATTCTTCATTTTGACCAACCCCATTTTATAGCCACGCATAAGTGTTTCTCAGCTTTTGTTGACAGCCAACTCTGCTTGAAGACACATTTTAATGCGGGTCAGCTGTTTGAATACTTAATCTTTTTAAACCTGGTTCAGTGTAAGCCACGTGTTCAGACACGTTCAAACGTGCAAAGTATGTTTGCAGCTGCATTTCCTTTGAAGGGTTAGTTCACCCAAAAATGAAAATTCTGTCATTAATTACTCACCCTCGTGTTGTTCGAAACCCGTAAGACCTTCGTTCATCTTCGGAACACAATTGAAGATATTTTTGATGAAGGACTACTTTGTGGATCATCTTGGTACTTTTCTGGACCTTGAACGTGGTAGTTACCTTGCTGTCTATGGGAGGGTCAGAGAGCCCTCAGATTTCATCAAAAATATCTTCAATTGTGTTCCGAAGATGAACGAAGGTCTTACGGGTTTGGAACAACACAAGGGTGAGTGATTAATGACAGAATTTTCATTTTTGGGTGAACTAACCCTTTAAATTTAACTCGTACAAATCTTAGTGTCTTTTTAACAGGGTACATACCAATATTGTATCCTGAAACAAATGTACTACAGGCTTTTTCAAACAGTCAATGAAAGAGTGACACAAAAATACTTGTCTTGCTTTATTTTAACAAACAAAGGTAGGGTTTTAAGGTTAGAATGACTGCAAAAATTCAAAAAATATTTTATTTTAGTAATGTAAACTTTTAGGGTTAGACTCTATGGAGGACTGCATTATTTCAAAAAGTAAATGTCAAATTGTATTGTTATATTTTATACTCCAAATGTCTAACACACTGTCAAAGATTGTCAGTCTTCATAGTGTGCACAGCTTTCCATGCTGTCCACAGAGCAACCCCCCTTTCTGATCACCCAACTGTCCTTGATTTTCACAACTAGTGTCTTCTGATCAGGTCACAGCATAACAACAGTCTTTAAGAAGTGATGGACACCATGTTGTTAGGGCTGAGAATCTCAATCCAGTAACCATCAGGATCCTGAATAAAGGCCAGGCCCTTCATTTTACCTGCAAGTAATAAATACATATTAAATAAATTGCCAGTAACTATTCCTTTAAGTTTATTTCAGAGACATTCAGTCTTTGGAGATCAAAGAGGGTTATTTAGCATTTTTAATCCAATTTTATTTATTTTAAAAAGGGGTCTTTGCATTGCATGTATACAGAAAATGTGCATACTGTGCACAGTTCATATGCTATATAATGCAGAAATAGTAAGAGTAGTATGATATTATGCTATTGAGAACACAGTCACAGTAACATGCAAATATAAACATCCAAAATTTGCAAATTCTGTGGCACTAAAATATTTGGTGCAGGTGGAGAAACATTATGTATCTAAAATAATCACATAGGATGATATAAAAGAAATTACCATCATCAGGCTTTTTTACAAAGGTCACTCCATTCTCTTCAAACAGCTTGCAGGCAGCATAGACATCCGGTACAGCAATTCCAATATGGCCTATGATATATATATATATATATATTAGGTTAATAATGTTATACAGAGTTATTACATTACACTTTTATCTAGAACTATATTTTCACATATTTGCAATGATTTTGCTAGCAATATAAAATAATGCATGCAGAATTTATAATATAAAATAATGCAACATCATGAATGTCACATTTTATTTGACCATTACATTTCCTACTGACTTGGGTTTCACAATCCTTCCTTTGTTTTGTGAACCACAAGTACGGGAGTGTTAAGACAGATACTTTATTTGCATCTCTGATTTTAACTTCAGTAGCCAAAATGGCAGAGGAAATAAATGTGAATTTGAATAGTGTGCATTATTGATCAGAAATGTTCACTGAAGTTTTTAGTGCAATAAAACCTTTAGTTAAAATATATGTAAGTAAATACTGCTGTTTAGTACTGTATACTGATACAGTGAACAATATACTGAAATTTGGAAAATATGCCCTGACTATTTTAACTAAAATATAGATCAAATATTCAGAACATTTAGTGTTTCTTAGTGTTAACATTAAAACTTTTGAATTTAATTGCGGTTTAGACAAAATTATGGTTTCTATGAATTAATAAAAATCATCCTTTAAAGGCACAATATGTACTGTAATTTTCGCCGCTAGAGGGCGCTTATTCAAAATAAACAAAGAGGCAAAGGCCTAGTTTGATGACGCTTTGGTGTTTCCATGTTTTCTACAAAACAAAACCGGAAATCGCGGGTGTATGACATCATTAGCAGGCGACACAATGACACTATGGACACGGTCCGTGTCACTAGTTAAAATTGCTTATTTCTCTGGATTTAAACATTCTTCGAAACATTTGGGATAATGTAAGTACACAAGTCAGCAAAATATATAACACTGTTCTAGTGGTTTTTGGATATTTTAATAAAAAAATCTTACATATTGTGCCTTTAAGCTACTTTAGTGCACAAAGATCAAGGTACATAAATATAGAGATATATCTTAATGACATATCTGAGATATACTATCTACTGTACGCCTCTCTCTCTCTCTCTCTATATATATATATATATATATATTTTAGCTATATAGTCCAGCCTGACTATGACAGACAGAAATGGCGTCATGCATGTTATACTTACCAAAGCCTCTTGGGTCTGAGTTGCTGTTGTGGTAAGACTGGCTGTCATCTGTCTCTGAGCCCCAGTTACTGGTAAAAAAGATAAAACACAAATGAGAAATACAGAATAGCACATAAAACTGCCTTTTACTTTGAACTTATGTCCTGGCGATTATCATGGTAAATGCTTTTTTTACTCTATGCAGAAGATTAGTGCTCAACTTGTATAGATTTTTAAACGGCTGATACTGATATCTAAAGACAAGAAAGGTTTTAATATGTTCCTTACAACACACACACACTTACTGTGTGAGCTCTATAGTGGCTCGACGGGAGAACGTCCAGGCTGTCCTCTCCTTCACATCTGCAGGGATCTCTTTCTTATCCTCATAACCCAGAAAATACAGGGAGAATCGCATGGAGGGGAAATCAAACTTCTGTAACAACCTACAAAGAAATTCACATTAAAAAAATACTTAATTGCAAAGATCAGCAAAAACTATTGTACTTGACTGATAAACCCATTCGCATTCTTATTTTCTGTGCATTTTAATATATGAATTTACAATGTCTATTTATTATATTACAAAAATGGAAGTAAAATGCATTAAACATTTCTACAGACATAGCACATTTAGATATTACAAAACAATTAGCCTAAAACTAAAGTAAATCATATCAAGACTGAAGTCCCATTTCTAGTAGAGAAAAAGTTTTCTCACGTCATTCCCAATATGCGTGTGTAGAAATCCAGGGATTTAACCGGATCCTTAACCCGCAGCATCGTCTGCTGCATCATGAAGTCCTACAGCAGTGGCATAAATAACTTTCGGTAAGAATAAAACTGATAAGGTGATGAAAAATGATAAAACAGTGGCATCCAAAGGCCTGAGACCATAATGGAGGGTCTCCATTATGGTCTCTAGCAGCTCTGCTCTGAACTATGGATGTGCTGTTACAAATTATGATTATAATTTGATAACAGCACTCAGCTCTCTGATATAGATGTTATTTTACAGCATCTCTTTGGTTAAAATTGTGCAAATTATGTTAAGATTATTTATGACATGGCTTTTCCAAGAATGGACAAAAAATGTAAATATTTCCTAATATTACCAGGTTATCCATGATGAAAAGTTTGTTAGTGTTCTTATGGTAATATTTATATGTAGGCACTGCTCTGGCTGTGACATTGCAGGAGCCACAGGTCAACATTTCATCTGTGTAAAATGTCAAAGGTCATTCTAGTAACTTATGTCAATCAGCATTACATACAGAAAACAGAATCAAGTGTGTATTGATTTTCATATCCATATGACTCAGCAATACAGCACTTACCCATACAATCTCTACAAACTCAGCTGAGAAACTAACAGAGACCCAGAGATGCAGATAAATCACTGTAAAGTAACATCGATATCAAAGAGATGCTATGAATCGCAAAGTTTGCCTGCAGTAGTTTAAAGGAGAACAGGGAAATGAGCGACGATCTTCGTGTTTGATTGACAGGTCTCGCCCTAGTTCTGGACTCAAGTGCAGCGTCTTACTTTAGTGATGGGGTTCCCCTCTTTACACGCAGCGGCAGCTGCTTCATTCGTCAGCCCTTGGTCGGTCATTTTTAGATGTGTTTCGGCTTGATGGTCACTTGGCGGCTGACACTTTGGCGGAAAGATACTACGCAGGGGGCGTGGTCATTGCGCATAGCGTCAGTCGTCTGACGTAACTGTGGGAGGGGCGATAAAATAACTGAGATGCTGTAATTTCACTTTCATTCCTGCAGAGGGCGAAAAAGTGTTTCTCAGTGAGTGGGTGTTCTCTTCCTTTCAGATAAACGAAACAAAATGGTTAAGAGAAACTCTTATATAAATGCCATCCTGTAAACACGTGACCAAATCATGTGTTTTATACAGTCTATGGTTATGAGTGAAATTATAGGTGCATTTGGCTGTGGGTGAAAACAAGACACATGTTTTGTGTGTGTGTGTGTGTGTGTGTGTGTGTGTGTAAATTGTTTAGTGTATGTGGAGAGTAAAGAATGAAGAAAAGTTTGATTGAAAAAGATTATTTAAAAATCTGATAAAATGTATTGCAGTGATGCAGGTAGAAGAACATGCACATAAATGTAGATATTATGTGAATTTGGTGTGTGTGTGCATCTAAATATATTTTAGAAATTGAATCATTCAATCATTCAAATACAGACATATTAAAATGTGCATCTATTCTCCATTTAGTCTTGATACAATGAACCTTAAATGAAATAAATAAATGGACTTAAATGTCCAAGAGTGGTTTATTGCTTTAATAAATAACAAAGATGGCGAGGGGAAAAAAGCTAGCAATTAAGTTAATACAAATGCACATGGAATGTATATTAGAATATTTGCAAAACTGACGAGATAATGTGATTGTATATCACACAGCATGACACATAATAAATAAATAAATAATTTTCTAATTGGATTGGATAAATGATAAACAAACAAACATACCATTATAAGCCCTCCTAAGTTGACCAGAAATGTACACTTCTGGTTCATCCTCATCCACCTTAGTCTTCCTCAGAATCCCATAATAATCCATTACCTAAAATGAAGTCATGCAATTGATAAAACTGTTTGCTATGACTCCCTTTGACTCTCTCAAGGCCTGTTAACCTTGAAAGCAGTTACACTTGAAACATCAGGTCTCGTATCATGAGAGCATTATTTCACTAAGTTATCTGCTGATGATGCTCTTGCTTTGCCCATAGCAGCACGGAGGAGGATGACAGGTTCGTCCTAAAGAAACATTCCTGCATGTCTTACTTGGAAAAATAACTCCTTAATTATTGCTTTTCTGTGTCTTTTTATCTTACACCTTTAACCCTATAATTATTCAGGTAGCGTAGTCAAAACTAGCCTAAACCATACAGGCTACTAACTCGCCCACAGGTTGAAGTCCTTCAGGAATGACATATAAGACTTCCTTGTGGTTGTTCTTTTTTTGATGCTCAGTTTGTGGTTATAAGTAAAGTCTCTTAGACAATCGCAACAATAAAACCACTTATTTTATTGGTTTCAATACAAAGCAGTTAATGCAAACCTCTGTTATCAATCTCTAAACAGCAATATCAGAGATTGCTTTAATCCTCAGACTTTTACTTGTTGGGGATTTCCAACACCATCATAAATTCCTCCTGTATGATTCAATCTTTCTGTTGATCAAGTCTTCCAGTCTCTGTAACTCATGCTTGATAAGACAGACATCCTTCGTCACTTATGCTGCGGTCTTTTTCCAGCACTCCTCCTCCTCTTCACTGTCTTCAGCCGTCTCATCTCCGCTCGAGGTTGCAAAACGCTCTCTTCACCCCTGTGTACCCTCTTTGTGGTTGATTACAAAGCATGAAACTCATGAAACTAACTTTCACAACTGTTGTTTTATGTTGCAAGAATTTCTCATAGCATCCAAGAATTTTAAACTCATGCGTTTTATAGGCTAAAAATGTAGTAACCATGATTTTTTTTGTATAACCACAGTTTTACTACAAATACCATGATTAAACTATGGTTAGTGTCGCAAAACTATAATCCAAAGTCGGACATCGCTTGTTATGATTTTCAAGGGCATAGAATTTAGTAGGGACGCTATACATGTCCCTACCAATATCCATCGACTGCTAAATTGTCCCTAGCAATAATTTTGATCAAACAATTATATGTCTGTTGTTTGCCTTTATGTCACCACCAATGCCAAAATCAAACCTATACCCTTGAAAGAAGCCTGCGGGGTAAATAATGTAAGGACAACACATCAAAAGTTGAAAAGAAATTCATATTCTGCGAAAAAAAATCAAACAAATTCATGGAAAAGGCCTTTACTTAGCCTACAACTTTATTTTAGAAATTAAGCATGATTTATTTGGACTTTATGTATGCAACTGAGAAAAAAAAAATTTATTAAAGGGGTCCTATTATGCCTTTTTACAAAGTCTTGATTTTGTTTTGGGGGTGTACTAGAACATGCTCTCATGCTTGGTGGTTCGAAAAACACATTATTTTTCACATAATTTACATTATTAAAATACCTTTCTCCCCAGCCTGGCACAAACGGCTCGATTAGTTCCGGCTTTAACGCTGTAGTCCAAACGAGCCGTTCGTTGTAGTTCTTGAAAAGGGATTTTTATCAAACGAAATATCTCCCTTTGGAGTGGACTTTGAGATTTGTAACTTTCTAGATCTTTTTTATGCCCAAACATACACACTACACACTGACTAAAATTTAAAAAAGTGAAAAAGCATAATAGGACCCCTTTAATAAAGGAATGTGAAGTCACGTGCATCGTCAATGCGAGGGTCATGGCTAAAAACAAATAGGCTAAGAATAAACAAAATAAATCATAAATTATAAATGTTAATCACATTATTTTTTTGGTTGCGTGCAGTTTAAGATGCATATTCAAGGTGTATTTATAAGGGAAAGTCTTTCCACAGTCTGGACAGGAGAACGGCCTCTCTCCCGTGTGAATCCGCGAGTGTTTCTGCAGCGTCGTGAGGCGTGAGAATCCGCATCCACACACGGAGCAGCAGAAGCGTTTTCCAGAGTGAGAATCCTTGTGGTGGCGATTCAGATTGGTCTGACTGAAGAACTTCTTATCGCAGTGCGCGCAGGCGAACGGCCTCTCGCCTCTGTGTTTATACTGATGACTCTGGAGCGAGGTGGAGCCAGGAAACTTCTTCCCACACTCACCGCAAACGTAGTTCTTCAAGTTCTTTCGTTTCTCACTAGTGTGTACGTTACTGTGCATTTTCAGCCAGTCAGCACAACGGAAACTCCTCCCGCAGAGATCGCAGATGAACGGCGCCTCGCCCGTGTGTATTCGCACGTGATGCACCAGATGTGTGTTGCGACCGAACTCCTTGCCGCACAACTTGCATCTGAATTTTTTAACAGGAGACTCTGCTAAATGCTCCTGTTCAGTATTAGGCTCCTTTGTTTTGATCACAGGCTTCATATCGATGCAATCAGGACACCAAGATAGAGTAACAGATTGACTTGAGAAGAAAAAAAACAGAATTATTCAGTTGTAACTCAAAGATGCTAGAATATAAATAAAATAAATTGAGAAGAAAGAATTGTTTGTACAAGAGCCTTAAAGGGATAGTTCTGAAGACTGGAGTAATGATGCTGAAAATTCAGCTTCGTCATCACATGGAATACATTTTAGTTGTAATATTTCACAATATTACTGTTTTGTAGTTGGTAAAGCCAAACGTGTAATTTAATTAATCTCTGGTCAGTTTTATAATGTAGGTTCTTTATTAAATACTTTAATGAATTTTAATGCATATGCATGTATTATATTTAAAAAAAAGGAGAACTGTTTATTTGCTTCTTTTTGACCTAGTTTGCCAAGCCCTGCATAAGAACACAAAACATACATTTTTACAAAACCTTTATATTTAATGATATTTAGGCATTTAGATTGCGTTTAACAGATTACACGCAATATGTTTGTAAAAAGTGTCATTGATACGTGTTTGGGAAGTTTTTGCACCGTTTTGATCAGCAGATGCCGCCAACCTGTGGCGTGTAATGAGCGCTTCGAAACGTTTCTCCTTCTGACTCACAGCCTGTAAGTATGTTTTTTATATTTAAAGAGTTTTTATATTTTATATTTTTTATATTTAAAGCGAGTTTTTTGGGCAGTGTAGAGTAGGGCTTGTTGTTTGTCATTTCTCCGATCACAAATGCAGACATGGTTTTATGTTTACGCGGCGCGATGCAACACAATGCGTAAAAAGACAGTATAAGTTATTATAATCCATAATTATGTCCCCACTGGATGCAACGAATGCCTCGTTTATAATGGGTTTTCATGTTTTTGATTCATGGCTCTGGCCTGATAGGGCATCATCACAGTATGGTAGAGGCGTAACATTTCCGTCACACGCTTGAGGTATTCGGCCAATCATAACGCACTGGATAGCTGGCCAATCACAGCACACCTTGCTTTTCAGACCGATGAGCTTTGTAAAAATCGACGCGTTTCAGAAAGGCGGGGCATAGAGGAGAAACAATAATGTACAGTATGTGGAAAATAATGTGTTTTTTTAACCTTAAACCGCATAAACACATTTCATTACACCAAATAATGTTCTTTTTAGCAACATCATATGACCCCTTTAAGTGTGAGTGAATGAAAATTCTGGGTATACACTTAAAACAGTGATAAAAAATGAATACAATTATACAAAATAAGATGCTGCTGCATTTACAGCTCAAGTGAATCAATGGCACTAACCTTGCATATGACTGTAACATTAAACAACATACATAGAAAAAGGGAAACATACATCTGAAACTTGCAAATACGCTTTTAGTTAAAGAAGAAATGGGACTTTTATTATGAAAATGTATGTAGGAGCCAGCAGACTCTTAAATCACTATATGGTTCACTGTTTCTGCTTTCACACTACCATGTTTTCACGGAAATAACACCTACAGAGCACTGAAATCAATCAAAATAGAACAATGAATGACCGCGAACTTGATCTCACAGAAGCGCAAAAGGCTATCAAATCAAAGTATCCTCCCATCACCAAGAAATACGAGTGTAAGTGGATTCGAATGCACTGTCTATTTCGCATGTCATGTAAATCCAGTAACGAACACAAACAAAACCTACTTAAACTAGACGTAATGCTGAAAAGTATGTAATACACACTTTTCATACATTAGAGTTATATATAAGAAAAAGCACGAACGTTACTTGACGGGAACGTTACAGAAACGCACTATTAACGTACAATTTCTGATATGGTGATGCTTCATGAAAATTAATTGAGTCACGTGATACGACGCTCCAAGATGTTTACGTCAGCACGTAATATATTATTTTTATTATTTCTAAATGGTTTCATTACATGCGTCTCATTTTGAGATGATTAATGGCAAATCATGGAGTAGTGTATGGAGTAGTAATGAAAAAAAGCAAAGCTTTTCATTCATCGTTTCGAAGCGCTCGAAACACACCTCCTGGTCAAGACGCCCACACATGTATAATAACATTAGAACATCTCTTACAGTGTTGTAAGAGAAAAGTTTACTTCTGTGATTGCTCAGTGTTTGCAGTTCCACGTTTATATTTATGTAGGTAGTATGTAATACACACTTTTCATACATTAGAGTTATATATAAGAAAAAGCACGAACGTTACTTGACGGGAACGTTACAGAAACGCACTATTAACGTACAATTTCTGATATGGTGATGCTTCATGAAAATTAATTGAGTCACGTGATACGACGCTCCAAGATGTTTACGTCAGCACGTAATATATTATTTTTATTATTTCTAAATGGTTTCATTACATGCGTCTCATTTTGAGATGATTAATGGCAAATCATGGAGTAGTGTATGGAGTAGTAATGAAAAAAAGCCAAGCTTTTCGGAACTTTGAATCAATTGATTCACTTTGATTCATCGTTTCGAAGCGTTCGAAAACACACCTGCTGGTCAAGACGCCCACACATGTATAATAACATTAAAACATCTCTTACAGTGTTGGAAGTAAAAAAGTTTACTTCTGTGATTGCTTAGTGTTTGCAGTTCCACGTTTATATTTATGTAGGTTTTAGATTCGAGTGTGCATCGGCGTCGTGTCATCATTAACGCAATGTTTGATTCTCTGTTTCAGATCTTGATCATACTGCAGATGTCCAGTAAGTATTTTCTTGTGACTAGGGCACTGTTACTTAAATCAAATGTAAAAATGACTGGAAATGTCAGAAGCTACAGTATAGTGGTAAACACAGGAATGAAAACTGTAATTTCAAAGGACAGGTGAGTCATTTATTTCCCACCTGAGTCTTTTTCAACATTGCCTCAACATTTGGTGTAAGTTTGGGTGAGGAATTATATTTAGTTCAGTGGAAGAAGAGGGCAAGACTTAAAAATAGCTCACCGTGAATGTGTATTTACAGTATAACTTTAAAGCATTGCCTCTGTTTTTCACTGTAGGATTCATTCATGGGGTGATTCTCTGGAAGAGGCTTTTGAACAGTGTGCAATGGGAATGTTTGGCTACATGACGGACACCGAAACTGTTGAACCCACTGACACTATAGAAGTAGATTCAGAAGGTGGGACAGTATATTCAACCTTTTCTTTTCAGACCACCTGTTATTACAGGCGTCTATTATATTTGACTCCACATGCACACAGCTAAGTTCGGTAGTTAATTATCAATTCTTTACACACACAGTTCATTCATTTACAGGAGTGACAATCGTATTCTACCACCGAACCGAACCGAACTAAACAACTAGTGGTGAATGATATATTTAAACACATATTAGAGATGTGTCTCTCTATTATATGTTAGCTGCAAGAAAATCACAGGAATATAAGCCTTCACTCATTTGTGTTGCCAAATATTGCTAGAAAAAAACTCCAGAAAAGCCCATAATAAATCCAAATAAATCCAAATACTTTATATTGAAAATGGCATCAAAATATTGAATAATACCAAAATACCTGCCCACATTAATAACTCTGATCGCTTTATGAGCCATAACCAAACAACAAGCCCAAGCACACTTATAATGACAGGACATGGCAACACAAGAGTGCACTTTAAAGCAGCCTTCCAAACATAATACAAGATGTGGTTTAGTGAAAATAGCTGAAAATAACAAGTTTTTGGTCGCTGTAATATTACTTCAAACTTAACAATAAAATTCACCATCTACTTTCCTTGTATGGAAACAAACTCATTCTGCCTAGTATCTGTTGTGTTTCACTGAAGAGGAGGATATTCTGGTGTTTGAACGACATAGGAATGAATTAATGAAGATAAAAATGTCCATTTATATATTTACATTTAGTCATTTAGCAGACGCTTTTATCCAAAGCGACTTACAAATGAGGACAATAGAAGCAATCAAAACTAACAAAAGAGCAACAATATATGTGCAAATGACAAGTCTAGGTTAGCCTAACGCAGTACACATAGCAAGGTTTTTTTTTTTTTTGGTCTGAGAAATTCAGCTTATCATCTATCACAACTCCAAGGTTTCTAGCTGGTTTTGAAGGAGTTATGGTTGATGCGCCTAACTGGATGGTGAAATTTTGATAAAGTGATGGGTTTGTTGAAACCACAAGCAGTTCTGTCTTAGCCAGGTTGAGTTGAAGGTGATGGTCCGTCATCTAACAAGAAATGTCTGTTAGACATGTTGAGATGCGAGCAGCTATCGTCGGATCATCAGGATGGAATGAGAGGTAGAGTTGAGTGTCATCAGCATAGCAGTGATATGAAAAGCCATGTTTCTGAATGACAGAACTTAGTGATGCCATGTAGACAGAGAAGAGAAGTGGTCCAAGAACTGAGCCCTGAGGCACCCCAGTAGCTAGATCGTAGCGACTTGGACACCTCACCTCTCCAAGATACCTTGAAAGACCTCTCTGAGAGGTAAGACTCAAACCACTGTTTGAAAACCACATTTTCCTATAGGGTTAACAGGAGAATCTCATGGTTCACCACCGTATCAAAAGCAGCGGACAGATCCAGAGGACAAAACAGTGCTGATTAAAGGATATGTTAACATTTAACTTGAAAAGTCCTTGCCTTTCTTGTTTAATTAGGCTTAAATTGTTTCTATCACACTTTTTCATATTTTAATGTTATTCTGATCATAGCCACCCATCTGTTTCTATCGTGCGGCACAATTTCAGTGGTTAAATATCCACTTATTATTTAGTTTATATATGATGACGTGTATGGTATCATGAGGTGCATGGCGATACCCAGCCGTACTCTGAGGTTTTTACAGGACGTTTTGTACCAGCCACAGACAGGAGGATTTATTTTGCCAGTAAGCAACCGTAATATCTTTGAGGTCAGACCTAATTTTAAAGGTTGCTAGTTGCCTATACAGTCCAGAAATAATATAATTACAGAAATGAAGTAGATTCTGTCATCATTTACTCACCCTCATGTTGCTGCAAACTAGTATGACTTGCTTTCCTCCACAAAAGGAGAAAGAAAAGGACACTTTTTTTTACATGCAGTTACAAGCTTCATGAAGGATGCATCATATAAGTTGAACCATATCAGTAGCATGAATTTGTTTATGCAAGACTGTGCACTGCATGTGTGGACTTTAAAAAAAGTAAATGCTATTTGCACTAAATAGTGTTAGATTATGTTTACAAAAATTTAATCATTATAAATAGCGTCAAATGCGCAAATGCGTTTGACAGTTTGTGGTGTGGCAAATTGTGCACTGAGGTTTGTAATATATAAAATTGTATTATAATATATATTTATGTATGTATGAATATATATGTATGTATGTACATATATATATACATATAGATATATACATATATATATATAGG
>NW_015659941.1:1445840-1447945 GCF_001515625.1 Sinocyclocheilus rhinocerous | reverse complement strand
TATATATATATATAAAATTATATAAAATTGTAAAATAAATATGTGCCACAGAGGACAAAACAGTGCTGATTAAAGGATATGTTAACATTTAACTTGAAAAGTCCTTGCCTTTCTTGTTTAATTAGGCTTAAATTGTTTCTATCACACTTTTTCATATTTTAATGTTATTCTGATCATAGCCACCCATCTGTTTCTATCGTGCGGCACAATTTCAGTGGTTAAATATCCACTTATTATTTAGTTTATATATGATGACGTGTATGGTATCATGAGGTGCATGGCGATACCCAGCCGTACTCTGAGGTTTTTACAGGACGTTTTGTACCAGCCACAGACAGAGGAGGATTTATTTTGCCAGTAAGCAACCGTAATATCTTTGAGGTCAGACCTAATTTTAAAGGTTGCTAGTTGCCTATACAGTCCAGAAATAATATAATTACAGAAATGAAGTAGATTCTGTCATCATTTACTCACCCTCATGTTGCTGCAAACTAGTATGACTTGCTTTCCTCCACAAAAGGAGAAAGAAAAGGACACTTTTTTTTACATGCAGTTACAAGCTTCATGAAGGATGCATCATATAAGTTGAACCATATCAGTAGCATGAATTTGTTTATGCAAGACTGTGCACTGCATGTGTGGACTTTAAAAAAAGTAAATGCTATTTGCACTAAATAGTCTTAGATTATGTTTACAAAAATTTAATCATTATAAATAGCGTCAAATGCGCAAATGCAATTAGAAGCAATATTCTGTTTCTGCTACATTTTCCAAGCAACAGAAATTATACCACTGTTTACTGCTGAGGAGAATATTAAATGGACTAGGGTAAAATGTTGGGTGTGGCAGACATTAAAATTGGCAGGAGTTATAAAGACCAGATTTATAGTGCTTAATTATTCTGCTTGTCTTTTATTCAGCACAACATTGAAAACTGAAAGAACTGTTTTTGCTATTCAACAGCAAAAAAATGACATTAAACTAAAAGACATAAAAAAAACGTTACCGGTAATATTATTGACTCCAGCATTAATTGCTTGAATTGCCACTTTGAAAGTAACTTTAGAACAGTGGTTTTCAACCAGACAAACTTCCAGAGGTGCCCAAATAAGTATTTAAAAATAGTCTTAACCAAACAGTTAAAAATAGTTGAACCTATTAACATAATCTAAATCCCCCCCCCCAAAAAAAACCCAACAAAACAAAACAACAACAACAAGACCTGAAGTCATATTTTGAGTTTGTGTTATACAAAGGAGGGCTGTGGATTCAGAAAGCTTGAGAACCTCTTCTTGTCACAAGTAGCTAAATAAATGTATTTTTTTTTTCATTATATCACAAAACATTATGCAGGAGCACTGGTTTATTAGATTACAGTAAAACAATTTCAAAGGCACTGTGTGACAAAAAAGGGAATAAATTGAAAACTACAGGTCAAGCCAGATGGTGACTTTATCTTTGTTGTTTCAGGAGATGATATGGAGTCACTCCTTTTTCATTTCTTGGATGACTGGCTCTTTAAATTCAGCGCTGATACCTTCTTCATTCCCAGGGTAATGTGCACACTTTGATATTAGATTTCCTTTGACCTCATTCTTTTCAGTTTTACAACAAGCTTGTCTTTTGTTTTGCAGGAAGTGAAGGTTTTGAACATAGACCGAATGCGCTGGAAAATCCGCTCGATTGGGTGAGTTCTGACTGTAAAACAGTGCACCAGGATTACTGAACGCCTTTTTCCTAAGAATGTTTCATTATACACCCACGGAAGCTCAGCCAAAAACACTGAACACTAGCCTTTTGTGTCTGAACACGAATGAACTCCTTGGATGTTGAGCAGGTGTTTTCAGCTGTTTTCACTCCAATTAGGTCACGGATTTGAATGAATCGTTTTCACTGGAAATCATTCTGATGTGTGAAATTTCATCAATGAGTCTCTCACATAAAAAAGAAAGTTACAATGTGTTAAGCTCATTTTATGTGAAGTTTTGTAATCTTGTAAACCACTTTTGTCTCACACATGAGTCATCTGGTCTAACACATGTTTCAAATATGTTTCCTATGAAACAAAGAAACAATACTTGGAGTACACCCACTAATAATATATT
>NW_015659941.1:1423620-1445716 GCF_001515625.1 Sinocyclocheilus rhinocerous | reverse complement strand
AACATCATATGACCCCTTTAATATATATATATATATATATATATTTATATATATTTGGCATTTATAAATATTTGGCATTTATATGCGCTTTACAAAATAAATAATTTTTCCAGAATACACCAATACTTTTGACTGGCTGTCAGGAATTTTTAAAAATAAAATTTTTATGTTAACGTTTAGAATTTCTTAATATCTTCATGCCTTATAGCTGGGTGTTGACATAGTTTACAGTCTGCGACAGTACAAGCAATGAAACATTTGAGATTTGCTATATAGTGTATATTGTCCTATATCAGAATACACCAATACATTTGACTGGCTGTCAGGATTTTTTAAAAATAAAATTTTAATGTTAACGTTTAGAATTTCTTAATATCTTCATGCCTTATAGCTGGGTGTTGACATAGTTTACAGTCTGCGACAGTACAAGCAATGAAACATTTGAGATTTGCTATATAGTGTATATTGTCCTATATGCGAGTATACTGTATGTATGTGAATAAAGTTAGACATAGTTATAAACATAGTTATATTTTAATATATTGCTGGGTGATAATATAGCTGATATTTATCAACAGTATAACAATCAAGCAGTTTAGGTTTGTTATTCTTTGGCTCTATATTGGTGTCTTTACAGCATCTACCAACAGCTTCATTTGGTATAGTCTGTAGTCTATAACTGTGTTAAACCCTATTGGTTCAGATACTATGAAACCAGTTTTGCTTTACCCGTTATGCTTTACGTATTCATGCATTAGAAAATGCAGCAAAAATATAGGCCCTGACTGAGAAATAGCTCAAATAAAATGACTGCCATCATATTCAGGGTCAACTTTCAGTTCTGTGTTTTTAGAAAAAAAAGGGTGGGGGGGAAGCATTTCATAAGACTTTCATTGTGACTCTTCCGGTTATTTGTCCTACATGGAATAGCTTCAAATAAATGTTCACTGCTTGCTTTCCTCTGCTCAGAAAGAGGCCCCACATTCCTGACAAGAGTCTGGCTTTTCCAGCTGACATGTTTTGTAGTGTTTAAACAGTCTGCAATTAGGGTTTTTCACAGTCTGACTTTCGAGAACTACAAATAAATTACGTTTGCCTAAAATAAATGTTAAAGGGATAGCCTCATGTCGGTCCAGACCTGTAGGAATTTCTTTCTTCTGGAATGTAGATAACCAAACCGTTTCTGGTCCCCATTGACTTCCATAGTATTTTTTTTTTTTCATACACTTTAAAAAATTGAGGTTATTTATTATCATCTTTGGTTCCATGAAGAACCTTTAAGATCTATGGACCTTTTCCATTGCACTAAAGCTTCAGTGTATGGTACTTTTAAAAACTGCTCAGTGAAAGGTTCTTTGGGGAACCAAAATTTGTATTATTTTTATATAGCATCACTGTGAAATTAACACATTCCCTTTTGGAATGTTTATTTTAAGAGTTGCTATGGACGTCATTGGGGACCAACTGTTTGATTACCCACATTCTTCAAAACATCTTCTTCTGTGTTCAGCAGAAGAAATAAATTCATACAGGTGAGAGTGAGTAAATGATGACAGTATTTTTATTTTTGGGTGAACTATCCCTTTAAATAAATATGCATTTAAATTGAACAGAAGCATTTTGAGAAATTCAGGAAGGGGCCTTGATTCCCTCTGGTTTTCAAATGATTCTGTATGTACGATTCCTTCATGTTGTGTGACTGTTGCACATGTTTCTTTCAGATTACAGTCATTCTTTTTTTTTTTTTTTTTTGTAGGTGGGGTGAAGAGTTCAACATAAATAAGCATCCGCAGGTACGTTCCCATCTGTCAGTGGCGGAGACCACCAGAACTGTACTCTGTATTTAAACATCTGTGGCTTATTTGCTTTACACATAACTCATTTCACTTTCCTGAATCGCATCTAGTTGAACAGTAGCACATCTCTTTGCCAGACCTATAAACCATGATGGAAATCCATGGGGGATTTTATGCGTTGAATGTTATTTATTCTGAGAGCAACCGCAACAGAAGTTGTGCTCCGATTGATCGGCTACCGATCACTATCGGCCGATAATCTCTTTGGGATGAGTGATCGGCGGTCTCTAAAAAGGCCGATCTCAAAAAACCCATCTCAAGCTGATGACACTGCCGTGAGAGGTTTGGCACGACATGCAGCGTCACCGTCTCAGTCTCTGTCCGGCGCGGGTGAAATAATTATAATGCTGAAGGTGAGGTACTTGGCCATCCAAGATGTAAATGCGTTTGTTTCTTCATGGGAACAGATTTGGTGAAATGTAGCATTATATGACTGTTAGAAATTAACAAAGGTCCCTCTATGTTCTCTTTGCCACCTAGAAAGTTCTCAGTCCCTCAAAGTGTATATACGGCCGGGAAGCAAGAAAACACACATTCAATGGTATTCTCAATACTTCAACTTTATTCATAGATACAAAGATATTATATAGGCATATGTCGAGGGGAGTTTCAACCCTTTAACCAATGAGGATATAGATGACATACATATAGGATTTTGGCCAAGAATATGGGTTATATAAAATGGCCATATGTACAGTAAAATATGGACATATTAGGAATAGACTTGGCAAAGGATGCTGAACTATCTTCATAGTTCATCACGAACCCCATTACCTTAGAGTCCTAGCTATCATGTCCTTATTTGAACATTTGAACCAAGAAAAGCTAATGCATACATGTGCACATGCGTACCTCGAATATGAGTAAGAGATACTAAAACATAATACAAGAGAGAGAGAGAGAGAGAGCAGATGGAGGAGGGGGAAGTAAGAGAAAACAACAGTGCTCTGTACAGGGAGGGCGAGTGAGAGAGGGAAGAAAAGGAGGGTGAAAACATCTGGAACCAATAAAAAGACAGAGAGTGTTTTCTAACAATGACTTACTCACCAATGGATCCTCTGCAGTGAATGGGTGCCGTCAGACTCAGAATGAGTCCAAACAGCTGATAAAAACATCACAATCACATTTGTCCATTTCATTTTAGTATGTTCATACTTTCACCAAAAACATGCAGCATTTAAACTTCAATCTTATTCAATTATTTATTTTGGGGAAGTCGTGGCCTAATGGTTAGTCGAGTCTCGTACCGGCAGGGATTGTAGGTGGGGGGAGTGAATGTACAGCGCTCTCTCCCACCTTCAATACCACGACTGAGGTGCCCTTGAGCAAGGCACCGAACCCCCAACTGCTCCCCGGGCGCCGCAGCATAAATGGCTGCCCACTGCTCCGGGTGTGTGTTCACGGTGTGTGTGTGTTCACTGCTGTGTGTGTGCACTTTGGATGGGATAAATGCAGAGCACTAATTCCAAGTATGGGTCACCATACTTGGCCACGTCACTTTCACTTTCTTTCAATTATATCAGTAGTAAAGTAAGTTATTAGGATTTCGCAATCATAGCGCCCTCTACTAATAGAATGAGAAAAAGCGCTGAAACCCAGATTGTGTTCAAGTATTTGCATTGAAAATAGAAAACATAGATGAAGAGCACCTAATCACTCTCTTCTAGGTAAACCTAGAATAAATATGAGCACAGTCGCAATGTATGATTGAACATTTCATTGATCATTTGGTTTTTATTTCTGCAGCATTGAATTAGAGTACAGAAATTGACAATATAATTGGGAAGAGATGGTTCGATGATATAAAAATGAATGAGATAAATCTGTTTGTAGTGCATATGCATGGACCAGCCTGAAAAATACAAATTTTTTGCATGATTTAAGTTAAATTTATGATGCGATTAATGTCCGATTCAATTCCTTAAAATCTTAAAGATTTCTGCTTTTCCTCATTCAAGTAGTTAAAAATGTTCATACTAGCGTGTGTATATTATATGTGACATAAATACTGTTATACAGTGTTTCCTTCACTTTATGATCATACTGTGAATATTACCTCATGTTATAGTCTTTTAAAATCATTTAATATTCGTCTGGGGAACACATCCCTCCGTAATTCCTTTCCCATGCAGCACAATCCAAGTAATCTTAAAGTTATGGTGTGCGTCCAGACTAATGTTAAACTCACGATGCACGGTTTAATTTTTGTAGATAGCCAAGGACAGAGGTTTCACATAGTTTCAGGATGTTTTCACAGTGTTGTTTGTTGCTGGTCTGACTCATCTCTCCAAATGTATATAAATATTGTTAGTGGAATATTAAACTATTTCAGTGCAATCGTTTTCACATATAATAAAGCTCATATGAATCGTTCTAACTATTCCACTGCAGATTACTGTTTGTTGTTACAGGTGCTCCACATTATCACGTATTTGAAAGTGTTTGCCAGATCTGTGCGTATGCACAGATTTGATCTTAGAGTGTGCGTGCGCTTAAATCCACGCCCAACGCTCATATTTGTAAAAACTGGCTTTGACGTGGAAAAGTGCTTAATCTGAGCAGATCCCTTTATCCAGAGCAAGTAAACATGTGATAGGAATCAGTGGTGAATAAAACGACCAATATTTAAGCAAACACATAGCCCTGCCCCAGATTCATAACACTGGAACGCTGTTATGTCTGGCCCGGCCTGCTTAACCCCAAAAATGAAAATTTGCAGAGCATTTACTCCTACCTCAGGCCATCTAATGTAGATGTAGGTGAGTTTCTATTCTTCTGAACAGATTTCGAGAAATTTAGCATTACATTGCTTGCTCACCAATAGATCCTCTGCAGTGAATGGGTGCCGTCAGAATGAGAGTCCAAACAGCTGATAAAAACATCACAATAATCCACAAGTAATCCACACCACTCCAGTCCATCAGTTAATATCTTGTGAAGTGAAAAGCTGTGTGTTTGTAAGAAACACACCCATGATTTAACTTTACGCCGTCACTTCTGGCCAAAATACCAGTCTATAATAAATAATGCTGCCTCTATTAAAAGAAGGTCTATCCTGCTGTTGTCTCGCATCAAAATGCACCAAAATATTTGTTTAGAGGTGCTGTTAAACAGTGCTTGCTCTGTACATATTTCTCTCCTGATTCGGACCAGGTGACTTTTTCACTGGGGAAAGCAATATTATGGATAGAGGACTCGTATTGCATCTGGAAGCAATCGTATAAAGCTATAAATGTCTTAATCGTGGATTTATTACAGACTCCCAGTGTTTTGCTTCACGAGACGTTAATTGATTCCCTTTGGTGCATAAATTACACACACTTTCATTTAAACAGGCATCAGACTGCAAAGATTTTAATGCTTTTATTTTTCTGTTTTACAGGGAACAGAAGTGAAAGCAATCACCTACTCTGCTATGCAAGTACATGACACGGAGAAACCAGATATCTTTGTCATCATCGATATTTAAAAAACAAAAATACAAGTTACAAGTTAATTTAAAGCCTCATGTTAATTGACGTGATTTTAAAAGATTGTACCTTCTTGTTGGAATAGACATCTGAGAGGTGTCTTTTCTGTAAACTATGAAATGTTTTGTGGATTACATGGCTGAAATACTTTTTTTGGTCTGATTTTCATTATTAATAATGAAATTAAAGTGCCCCTATTATGGATTTTTTTTAATGACCTTTCATGCAGTGTGTAACACAGCTCTAAGTGAATGAAAACATCCTGCAAAGTTTTAAATCTGAAAGTGCCCCGTGTATAAAGTTATTGTCTCTCAAAAGAAATACTAAAGTCAATAATTGAAAAAATAAAATAAAATACATCTCATTTTATCTTGTTAGTATTGATGCTACAGTGAAAGTAAACTTCTCCAGCAAGGCTGTGCATAATAAAAACCTTCAAAATCAGCAGGTATACAATGAGATGTTTGTTTTGAATATTTTAAAATACACTAGTTAAAAGATTTTGAACAGTAAGATTTTAAATGTTTTTTAAAGAATTCTCTTCTACTCACCAAGCCTGCATTTATTTGATTTAAAATACAGCAAAAGCAGTAATATTGTGAAATATTTTACTATTTTAAATAACTGCTTTCTATTTGAATATATTTTAAAATGTAATTTAATCCTGTGATTTCAAAGCTGAATTTTTAGCATCTTTACTCCAGTCTTCAGTGTCACATGGGGCCTCATTTATAAAGCGTGCGTATGCACAGATTTGATCTTAGAGTGTGCGTGCACTTAAATCCACGCCAACGCTCATATTTGTAAAAACTGGCTTTGACGTGGAAAAGTGCTTAGCGTCACATCAGGGTCTGAGCAGACGTACACACTTTTTCTCGATGGAGTACTGCAGGTTTTTGGAAATGTAAGCTGTTCTTGTTTCATGTTGACGTCAACATGAAACATTAGCATATTGCCCGCCCACTTGTTGGTCTTTTCGAAAAATGAATCATTGAGCGAATCGTTTGGGAGTCGTTGAGCAAGTAAGGTAAAAATAAATGCATATTATAAGACAAAGAAAGTGTTTTTTGACCTTGCATGCATGTCAACCTGTTGTTTTGGACTCCCAAAACCAAAATATGAACCTTTCATAACCCATAATAGGGGCACTTTAATAATATTTAATTTTGTAATTACAAACAAATATCATAAAGAAACACTCATGATCTGAAAAATATATTGTTTGGTTTAATTTGGTTTTGATCTAAAGATTATTATTGTTAAAGATAATTTAAAATGTTTTAATAAAAACATATAAAAAGGAACACTTGTAAAGCTCATGTTTTGTACTAAAGTCAATAATTGAAAAAATAAAATAAAATACATCTCATTTTATCTTGTTAGTATTGATGCTACAGTGAAAGTAAAGTGTGCGTGCACTTAAATCCACGCCAACGCTCATATTTGTAAAAACTGGCTTTGACGTGGAAAAGTGCTTAGCGTCACATCAGGGTCTGAGCAGACGTACACACTTTTTCTCGATGGAGTACTGCAGGTTTTTGGAAATGTAAGCTGTTCTTGCAGCTCGCTGTTCTAAATTAAAGGTTTTGGATGATGACTGGTGATCTTTAATGACATTAATTAGGAGTCGTTTACAAGGCAGAGAGCTGAAAACATTCATTTGCGCGCAAGTTCAAGATCATTTGCGATTCATACACTCTAAAAAATGCTGTGTTAAAAAGGGACAAACCCAGCTATTGGGTTGTTTTGACCCAGCGGTTGGGTTGTTTTGACCCAGCGGTTGGGTTGTTTTGACCCAGCGGTTGGGTTGTTTTGACCCAGCGGTTGGGTTGTTTTGACCCAGCGGTTGGGTTGTTTTGACCCAGCGGTTGGGTTGTTTTGACCCAGCGGTTGGATTGTTTTGACCCAACCGCTGGGTCAAAAACAACCCAATAGCTGGGTTTGTCCCTTTTTAACCCAGCATTTTTTTAGAGTGTAGATTTCACATCTGAAAGAGACACGTAAGTTACGTGCGTTTTCTGTGCATACGTTCATTCTATGAATCACATGTACACATATTCGAGAAATGATCGTAAGATAATTTTAGGATGGTTTCTGCGCAACGTTTTTTTTAAATGAGGCCCCTGATCCTTCAAAAATCATTCTAATGTTCTGATTTGCTGCTCAAAAAACATTATTATTATCTTGAAAACAGCCGAGTAGAATTTTTCAGGTTTCTTTGATGAATAGAAAGTTCAGAAGAACAGCTTTTGTAACATTCTAAATGTCTTTATCATCACTTTTGATCAATGTAATGCATCCTTGCTAAATAAAAGTATTAATTTCTATCAGCCCCCCCCAGATTTAGGTTTGATCACAGGAATAAATTACATTTTAAAATCTATTCAAATAGAAAGCATTATTTTAAATAGTAAAAATATTTCACAATATTACTGATTTTGCTGTATTTTGGATCCAATAAATGCAGGGTTGTTGAGCATAAGAGGCTTCTTTTAAAAACCTCTTACTGTTCAAAAAGGTTTGACATTGTCTTCAATTAGCTGCCACTTTTAAAGCTGAAGCGTGTCATTTCTGTGGTGCCAAACAGACTAAAAAAGATTGATAGTCCTGCCTTAAATTCATGCTAGTGTTGTTACGCTGGTTAGCATGGTCATGTTACTGTTGCTGTCACTTTTAGGTTTCCAAAAACATATTTTTCCATAAACGGCTATTCAAAAGTATAGCCATGAATTTGGCAAAATATAATTTTTTTTGTAAAACATTCTAATTATAGTATTCTCACTCTGCTCTAAAAAGCCTGAAATTGACTCAGGGTAGTTGCTCGTGAAGAAATTAGGACAGCAAGTGAAAAAAATGATTGAAATTCAACAAAAATCACACACTTCAACTTTAATGATTTCTTGTGCTTCTCTCCAAAATCTGGATTACATAAAGTCTAGTAGAGCAGCAGTATTAAGTTAAATATAAAAATACAAGCCCAAAAATAATGTTGGAGGCACTATTGGAATAGCAGTAGTAGTTGGTGCTCAGCGCATGTCATTTCCAGCAATTCATGTCAATCTTGATCTGCATGAGTCCAGTATGGTCATTTGCTTCTGTTATGACAGTATAACCCTAGCAGCAGACCCGTGGAGCACAGGAGGAAAAAACACAACACAGACAGAACCACGACTGGTTTACTGGAGCTCGTGTTCCCATCTAAAAGAAAAGACAGACGAGAGGGACACATTACTGACAGGTGACTCCATACACATTAACACCGTTTGTACTGACATTTTAAACAGGATATTCAAAAATATTCAACATTTTCTATGTCAAATGATTGGAATTATGTGAACTGATGAATCCAGTTTTAATTTCTTTTCATTTTTAAATAACATTTTATGCCTCATTTTTTAATTTCATACACTACTGTTCAAATGTTTGGGGTGGGTAAGGTTTTTTTTTTTTTTTAAAGGAGTCTCTTATGCTCACTAAAGGCTGGATTTATTTGACACAGTAAAAACATTAATATTGTGAAACTTAAAATACATGTTTTCTATTTGAATGTATACTAAAATGTAATTTATTCCTGTGATGCCATTTCCAGCACCATTACTGCAGTCTTCAGTGTCACATGATCCTTCAGAAATCATTCTAATATGCTGATTCGATGCTCAAGTAACATTTCTGATTATTATCAACGTTAAAACAGTTGTGCTGCTTATTTTTTGTGTGGGAACTATTACTTTTTTTTCGGGATTCTTTGACGAATAGTAAGTTCAAAAGAACAACATCATATTTTAAATGGATATCTTTTCTAACATGTGTCACTTTTGATCAATGTATGCATCCTTGCTGAACAATTATATGTATCATATCCCAGCCCATTTTGTATTATGACCGTAGATTATGGATCTACACTTAAATGTCTCGAATACATTAATGAGCAGTTTGACATTTCAGAAAGTTTTGCATCATAAAACACTTTCAATGGAAGAAAGGAAGGAAATTATCTAAAATGTTAAAGCATTTTTTTTGCTGACAGATTCCTCAAACTTTATGCAATTTACATGCGCTTGCAAAACACCCTGTAAACAAATCAGCAAAAAAAAAAAAAAAAAAACATTAACGAAAGTCAATCAGTGAATCAGCTGCAATGATAAAGCTCCTGATTGTCTGGTTTAACACTGACAAACAGGCTTTTGTGTGGTAATCACTTGCAGTGTCATCTTCTGAACAATGTGGTTTTTATTCTTAAAATGGATGCCAGTTTGGGAACTAGGAATTTAAAAAAAAAAACACCGAAACCAGGGTGATGATTCAAAATTGTCCCATAGGAAAAGAATGTAATGTGAAATAGAGGAACCTGTTAGCAATTGGACAATGAAGGAATGATTCTGCTCTCAAGAACTCACACAACAAAGACTGAGATTCACTGCACTGTAGGGCTGGGTAAAAAAATATCGATATCTCGATATTAATCGATTCTCTTTTTTACGGAACGATGTCGATTCTTAAATTCCAAGAATCGATTAGTCTAGCCTGTTTTCAGTAAATGGACGGAACGATTGAAGGGCACTTCCCATCCAATAAATCGCAATAAGCATTGTGCTTTGGTGCTTTTAATATGAAACAAAGTCTCAGGTTTCAATTTATGTCCATTGTATTGCAGTATTCAAACAATAAATGCCGTTTTGTCGCTGTTTAATGTGGAGTGACAGATCGCTGTAGCGCGAGGCGCACGTGAACTGATCATCTCCACATTAATACCAGTTTCAACACAAAATAATCATGACTAAATATCCGAAGGTAAGTTAAATAAAAGTACAACTTTACAATCTGTATCCTGTCTCATGTAATCGCTCATTCAGTGTTTCAGCCGCGAAAAGACGTCAATATAACGGCTTGTAAACAATGTCACGTCACATTTACCTCAGAAACAAACATATTCGGCGACCATAAACTCGTTAGTCGGATAGAAAAATAAACTGTAGAGAGGGGTATTTTGCTAAATATATGCACCACATAACATATTCATTATAATTTTTACTGTTCTGTTTAATTTATGTTTGAATAAATCCATCATTTTTTATGACAGCATTGTGTAATTTTAACAGTTGTATGCTATAGCTTACAAATCAGTCAATTTTAACCTTCAATATTATAGTAATGTAGTACCAACTGACTCGTGTATATTTTGCAGCATTAGTTGAGAGATTTTTTTTCCTTGAGAAAATTTGGCAAGTACTGTACCTGATATATATCCAAAATAATCGATATTGAATCGAATCGAGTCGAAAGTTTGTGAATGAGAATTCTTTGAGGTTACAAACCAAATTCATGCCTGACTGATCACGTGACTCTTTGTACAATGTGATTTCTCGCTTCAAGGAGCATCTCAAAATGTGCTAGAGGACGTGAGCATCGGGGTTGCTTCATGTCAGCTCAAGTGCTTTTCAATAATGCAGATATTCTGAGATTTATGTTCACGTTTCACTTCAACTTTTCACTGCAAAACAAAACAAAAAAAAAACTTAAAATTAAAACAGTTTTGAAAAACAAAAAGGGTGAAACCATAGTAACAGACTAAATTTAGCACAGACTGAAAAAATAAGTAGCAAATAAATCTGCACACATGAACTGCAGCCTCATGCTGGCAAAACACCCACAGCTTCCACAAGTGGTGGCACAAAACACTGAGCTTTGTTCTCTTATCCCTTAATCCCCTAATGACTCCCATGGGATTGGTGCAGACAGACAGACAGACTGATTTATAATGAGCTCCTGCCACTCAGATATTCACTGTTTGCTACGGATTATTATAATCCAGACCCGAGTGCTTCATGAAAACAGGGCAAACACTTGAATTCAGATTACTTTCCAATTCAAAGTATCTTCACATTTCAAAATACGAATTTCATGTTAGTCACTTAAATTATTTGTAATAAAATTCAGTGCTATTTACATTTACATTTAGTCATTTAGCAGACGCTTTTATCCAAAGCGACTTACAAATGAGGACAATGGAAGCAATCAAAATCAACTGTTAGTTTTTTTTTTTAAAGAAAACAAGCAGTAAATTAATAGAGCGCAAGTCTAAAAGGGGCACAATTTTTTTTTGTTTTAAAGAATAGCATTAGAATAGAGAGTGCTAGAGTTAGAGGGTCAAATAAAGATGGAAGAGATGTGTTTTTAGCCGATTCTTGAAGATGTCTAAGGACTCAGCTGCTCGGATTGAGTTGGGCAGGTCATTCCACCAGGAGGGAACATTTAATTTAAAAGTCCGTGAAAGTGATTTTGTGCTTCTTTGAGATGGCACAATAAAGCGATGTTCACGTGCAGAATGCAAGCTTCTAGAGGGTACGTAAGTCTGAAGTAATGAATCTAGGTAAAGGGGTGCAGAGCCAGTGGTGGTTTTGTAGGCAAACATTAATGCCTTGAATTTTATGCGAGCTGGATTAATTGTAGAGGTTTGATAGAAGTGGCTGGAAGACCTGCCAAGAGAGCATTGCAAGCTGAGATGCGAGCAGCTATCGTTGGATCATCAGGATGGAATGAGAGGTAGAGTTGATTGTCATCAGCATAGCAGTGATATGAAAAGCCATGGGCCCTATTTTAAAGATCTAAGCGCATGGTCTAAAGCGCACGGTGCAGGTGCACTTAGGGCATGTCCAAATCCACTTTTACTTTTACTAGTTTAAAGACGGGAAAAACGGTCGGCGCGCATGGATAATAATCTTTTACATTGCAATCCTTTAATTTTTTATATTTGGCATGTTTGTGTGTTGCTGTGCATCCCTGTGTGTGTAATAAGCAAGTGTACGCTACTTCTCAATAATATCGATAAAATGTTGCGTTTTGCATACTGCTTGATAAGATCATTAAGATCTTTACTTTTTTTTGCTTTACTGCTTGACAATAATTTTAGTTATTTGCATACTGCTTTATAAGATCTTTAAGTTTTTTTAGCATACTGCTCGATAAGATCAATAAAATATTTGTTTTTTGCATACTGCTTGATAAGATCTTTAAATTTTTTCATATTAAGATTGATACAATCTTTAAATGTTTTTGCATACAGCTTGATAATATCTTGATGTTTCTACGTACTGCTTGATGAGATCGATAAGATCTTTACACTTTTTCAAAGTCGTAGTGCAGTTGCAGTTCACTAGATGTTCCTCATACAAATATGGTTTCATATCACTAGGAATGCAGCACAAGAATTCCATGGATACCTTTTAAGCCTGACTCTTCCAGACCTCAATCATTTATGCTGTCTGGATTAAACAGCATCTCCCTGAAACAAGAATGTCATTTGTTTCTTTAAGGGGTTTACTGTTTGTTAATGTCAAACTTGTTTACAGACTTGGGAATTCCAATGGGAATTATTTTGAAGTACACCCATTTCACAATGACAATCATTCTTGGTGTACCACAACAATGATTTTTACTCCGTTTAGTATTTGAGGTTTTGAATGCTGGTGTAAGTTACAACACACACAATGTTACAAAAGATTTCTATTTCAAATAACTGTTGTTCTTTGGAACTCTCAATTCATCAAAGAATCCTGAAAAATGTTTATTGGTTTCCACAAAAATGTGAAGTATCACAACTGTTTTTAACACTGATGATAAGAAATGTTTCTTGGGCAGCAAATCGGTTTATTTTAACATTTTAAAATAAATTAAAATAAAAAACAGTTCATTTAAATTGCTATAATATTTCACAATATTACTGTTTTACTTCATTTTCAATCAAATAAATGCAGCTTTGGTAAGCATAAGAGACATCTTTCATAAACTTAAAGTCTTACCAACTCCAAACTTTTGTACGATTTGTAAAAATTAATCACTGCAACAGCAATTGGGTAAACAAGTGAACACGATAAAATCTAATTAAATCAGTGATGAAATACATTCAATTAAAATGTAATCCCAGAAAGCAGTGCTTACCATAGCTGAGGTTAACATGCCTTTGTAGCTCCTGATGCGCAGCAGGGTTTTTCAGACTAAATGTGACATTGAACACTGGGCTCTGGGTTACATAGCTGCTTTTTAAGTAGTACAATCCTCCGTCTGATGCAGACGAAACCTCCAGGTCGTCAGTGAGATTCTGACCTTCTGACCCCAGCCACATGACCTCTGGCCTCGGGTAGCCCTCTGTCTCATATTGGACAGTCACATCAGTGGATTTGAGAAGGATGCTTAACCTCGGTTCAGAATAGAAAGCTGAAGACACGAAACACACACAAAGATTTACCAGATCATCTCTCACATCAAATTATTAGAAGTCAAAATCAAGTGACAGAATATGAATCCATATGACTTGGTATATGCATTTGTACAGAGGACAAGACTTGTTTAAATGCAAACAAAGAAAACATTTACATTGGCATTAGTGTCTGTAATAATACAAATATTCTCAGTTCCCTTTTTTCCATTTCTCATTTTGTGTTGTACCAAAAACATTACAACGCACAGGTTTGGAATTACATGACAGAACTGGACTGTTGATTAATGTTTGGCAGGGTTATAAGGTATTAAAAAACTTTGTTGCTTGAATTAACAATAAACTTTAACTGAAATTAAAATCTCTTTTTCATTTAGTTTAATTATGTACTAAAATAACTAAAACTGAAATAAAAATGATATAAATACAGACATTCAAAAAAATAAATTTAATAAAAATTAAACATTACAAAAGCTAAAATTACAATGAAAAAATATATAAAAATATAAACAATAATATTAAAAATATATAAAAAATAAAAGCTACTAATAATATATATATATATATATCTCAATGAGTATAGTATCTCATTAGCCGCGTTTCCACTGTCGGGCCAAAAGCGGGCGTGCTAGTGCGTGCCAGGGCCAGTTGCGTTTCCACTGTCACTTCTGGGGCTTGATTGTGCCTCGTTGGTGCTTCCTCGGGGCCAATGGCCTGGGTTTTTTGGCCCGACGAAAACCTTGGGCCAAAGCAGGCCAGCTAGGGCTAAAGGAGTGGTTATGAACAAAGGCGGAGTTTCTCCGGGTCTGGAGAGCGTCAGCGCCGCGGATCATTTCATAAAGTTAACAGCTATAGCACCAGCATTAAAGACTTTCAAAATAATTTTAGTTCAAAACTCACTTTCAGACAGCAGCAAGTGTTTGAAATAACTTGATCCGATGTGGATTATGATCACCATACAAGGCAGAAATATTTATAAGCGATGCAAAAGACTATGCACACTAGCCATTAATGTTACCATAGTAACATGGTAAATACGACCGCTTGAAGAAATCAGATGTCAGCTTCTGTATTTATCGTGTATTTATTTAGTTACATATTTTATCTGTCATAAGTCTTGTCTCGAGAGTTTAGCTCCGCGTATGTCATAAAAATATAATATGGTTTTTGTTCGGGAGCTTTTATAAAAATATAGAAATGATCATTCTTTCTAAATGTGATGTATATACTGTGACTACAAATAAACAGAAACAGACTCAACTGAGTAGGTCGGCTATGTTCATACCGCTTTATTTCTGTGTGACTAATTTTCAATCCTGATAAATTCATTCATTATGATCAATATATCACTTATTATTGTAAGACATCGATGCTTTTGGATTTAAATCTTTAACAAAGCATGCAAACAAACGGCCGCTTTTATCATGTTCGTTTTGTGATCGCGCTAGTTCCAGTGACTTATTTTTTATTAGTTTTCTGATAACTTCTCTTTGTTGGTGAAATGATGGGGTTGCGTGACGTTGTTCCTGAGAGGCGTGTAAAGGGCGGGTTTTAGTAAAGCGCAGCGGAGCTTCTGGCCCGACGGTGGAAACGCAGTGTGATTTTGGCCTCGGTGCTACAGGTCCGAGGCTATTAGCACCGCCCGGCCCGTTTAAATCACTGGCTCGCACTGGCCCGACAGTGGAAAAGCGGCTATTGATACTAAAATAGCACTGACGTACCCGCATAGACCAGCCGCACTACTCCTCTGTCAGTTCCCTTGCCATTGCTCACTATGCACATGTAGTTCCCTGCATCCTTCAGTCCAATATTGGCTATACTTAGGGATGCGTTTCCTCCAGCAAATTCCTCGCGATTTAACTTCGTCCGGTTTAAATAATCTGAGCTTTGTCGATCAAGCTGGTCTCTCTCGTAGTAGAAGCTGTGGACCACCCGTGAGTCTTCCTGCCGTTGCCATGTGATCACCAAATTAGAGATGTTATAGTCTGGTTCAAATTCACATGGAAGAAGTGCCGTGGCTCCACGGACCACAAATATAGGATTGGAGGGTACTGTGACGCTAAAGGAGTCTGGAGATAAGAAAGATTAGACTGAGAGGATGTTTGGTTGAAGAAGTCATCTGTATTATTTAACAACACTGGAATGTATATAAACTCAACAAAAAAGAAACATCGCTTTTTCAGGACACTGTACTTTAAAAATAATTTTGTAAAATCCAAATACACTTTACAGTGTTTTAAACATGTTTTTCATGCTTGTTCAATGAAGCATAAACAATTCTTGCACATGCATCATGCAGTGTGGGTTTCGTTTTGAGTGAAAACATGACGGAAGGCAGAGTGTTGAGAGAAATTATATGAAAGAATGTATGAATGAATGAATTCTATTGGGAACCGTCTGTCTTCAGAAAAGTTTCAATGGCTGGCATTTGCTTTTCATTAACCCTGTCTGCCGTTTCTGTTCAGACCAATGTGAAAATTGGACCACATTTTTGTTGTAAATCTTAACTGGTAGATGGAAAACAAGCTAATGTGCTTTCTAAAAAATCTCAACACTTCGGATAATAAGGTAGACTATGTAGAATGTCTTATGAAGCAGATAAATACATTTCATTTAGCATTTTGGCTCATCCTTTTCTTAAAAATGATTTAAAGGCTGAAATGTGAGGTTTATCATTTTATAAAACTTCCCTTTTGTCAAAACTTTATTTGAACATGTAATAGCCTACACTGTAAAAAATGACCGTGAATTTAACGGTAAAGACTGTAAAAATGCTACAGTAAAAACCTGTTAAATGGTTAACGGTAAATTCCCCTACTATATACGGTGAAAAACTGTATTGGACATTACATGTATTGGACATTAATTTTATGGTAGTATACCGTTTTTGGAAGTGAAAAAGACTGTATAATGTTTCTTCTTAGTTTTTTCTTATCAGTTTTGTATATTAGGGTTGTGTGTTACACCTAATGTTGTTAAATGAATGTTTATTGCATTATTTCAGTTACATGTGTGTTACCGTGATGGTGTTTAGTGTTTGTGTGAATGACACTGTGAACCTTCTATATATGTTATTATTTAAAAGCTGCTTGTGATGGGCTTTGGTTCATCATGTGACTTTCTCATCACCACCTGCATTTGGTGGTTATAGTGTATTACAAAGGTACAAAACAGATTTCAGTACATCAATAGGTTGGTATATTAACATTATATCAGTTAATGAAATTACGGTATTTAACTGTAAATTTAAAACCGTAAAACCTAAAACGTTGCTACCATATTTTTTACGGTAAAATTCCGGCAACCACAGCTGCCGTTTTTTTTACCGTAAATTTTACGCAATTTTCTTTACAGTGTACATGTTAGTAGACAGTCACCCAAGTCGGAAAATGGTGGCGCGTGATTACGCAGCGGCTTGGTGCTCTCAGTTTGTTGTTCTGTTTTGTTTGTCAGTTCAGACATTGAACACTGTTATTCAATTTGGAAGAGCTGAACTTTTAGATATTGGGAGATGATGCCAACTTTATGCACCCACAAAGCTGGACTTTATACCACCGGAGATTCAGCAGACCTGCGAAGCTACTAACGTCCCGCATAAGTGGCACCGGAGGCGGAGAAGGGAGCAGAGGCAAAAGCGGGGCAGGAGAAGCGGCCTACCTGCTAAGCTACATGCTAACTCACATAGAACAGCCCTTCCGAGTCTCTCACAAATTCCCGGTCAATCGTCAACAAGATGGATGAGATATGGCTGAGGATTATGTCGTGCGGCATGGATAGCTGCGTAATGATCGTCACAGAGACTTGGCTTAATAACAACATACCCGACGAGGCTATTGAACTGGAGGGAGAACTGAAAGCTGTTTCCCAAATTTTTCAAGTGCATCAACTTCCCGACCAGGGACAAAAATATTTTGGACCAGGTCTATACGAACATCCCAGGGGCATATAAAGCTGCAGCATCTCCGCATCTTGGCATGTCAGACCACATCTCAATGGAAATGATACCGGCCTACAGACCTCTTATCTGCCGATCAAGACCAACTGTTAAAACCATACAAGTCTGGAGTGTGGAGGCCATCTTAGCGCTTCAGGACTGCTTTGAATGCACTGACTGGGGAGTGTTTAAAGAGAATGCGGATATAGAGGAGTACACCTCGTCTGTTCTGGCCTATTTATATTTCTGCACGCACTCCGTGCTGCCCACTAAATCCATCAGAATGTTTCCTAACCAGAAACCGTGGCTGGACAGTACGGTGCGGTCTTTGCTTAAAGCCCGAGATGTTGCCTACAGGTCAGGTGACCTGCTGGCCTACAGGAGAGCCCAGAGAGATCTGAAGAAAGGCATACAGGAGGCTAAACACAGGTACAAGAAACGTATTGAGGGACACTTTGATAACAACAACCCCCGGCATCTGTGGAGAGGTATTAAATCCATAACAGACTACAGGGGCAGCAAGCAGATGATCAGCCAGGATCAGGCACTCCCTGACACCCTGAATCAGTTTTTTGCCCGTTTCGACTCACAAGGTGGTGAAGAGACAGCTCAGCTGTCCAAGTTTGAAGAACAGCAGCAGCAGACTCTTGTACTTCAGTGTCATCAGGTGAAGGCTGCACTGTGGAAAATCAACGTCAACAAGGCCGTGGGACCGGACCGGGTGTCAGGTCGAACATTGAAATTATGTGCAGACCAACTTGCAGGAGTGTTTCAGGACATCTTTAATCTTTCACTGCAGCTCAGCGTTGTCCCTGTTTGCCTTAAATCCTCCATTATTGTACCTGTGCCTAAAAAGTCAGCTGCTACCTGCTTTAATGAATATCGCCCAGTGGCTTTGACCCCTGTCATTATGAAACACTTCAAGAGGCTTATTCTGCAGCACATTAAGAACATTGTATCTCTGGAATTAGACAGCTACCAGTTTGCTTACAGGGAGAATCGATCTACGGAAGACGCAGTCATCATAGCACTCCACACAGCCCTTTCCCATCTGGAGATGTCAAATACATATGTCAGGATGCTATTAGTCGATTTCAGCTCCGCTTTTAATACAATAATCCCCTACAAACTGGTACAGAAACTCTACGATTTGGGCCTGTCCACCTCATTGTGCTTATGAATCAGAGGCTTTCTAACCAACAGGCCACAAGTAGTAAGAATAGGGGACAACACATCGTCTGTATGCCAGCTGCACAGCACAAGACAGGAAGGACTTGGTGGTTAAGACTGCACAGAGGATTGTTGGGGATCCACTTCCAGATAAAAAAATAAAAGCACACACAAACAAACTGAGAAACAGCTTCTTTCCAAGAGCTGTGACCTCTATTACACCCCTTGCATTCACACCCTCAAGCTAATGACATAATTTGCACTTTATTTTGTGGTAACTGTTGTCTGTTATTTATTGTTGGTTGATTTAAGTTGTTGTTCTTCCTTTGTTTAGTTTTTAACTGACACTCACCAGACAGAATTTCGTTGTACCTATGTACAATGGCAATAAAGTACATTGAATTGAATTGAAGCAGTATTTTTTTGTCTGTTTAAAATCCGGCCATCTTTTTTAATGTTATTATTTTGTTTATGCATACAAAAAGTGCATAGGTCTGCTAATTTAAATTGTTGTTTGAGTATGAGTACTTTTAGAACATTCCCAGCACATTTTAACATCATTTTGATATACATGATTATTTTGGTCACTATGATATGAAATTTTCATACCGTTTCATCTTTAACTACTATTTTTGATATTGACCCCCGCTCTGTTCTGGGACTCATTATTACATTTATGTTCGTCAAATGTATGTTAAATTTGTTCCGTTTATGTCTCAGTTGTTGAATATATATATTTAAGAATTAAATTAATATATATATATATATATATAAAAAGGCTTCGCAAAAAGTGCACCATAAATAAAGTTAGAGTCAAAAGAAAGAGTCGACTTTGAACCACTGAAACGAGTCATTAAAATTCGAATCCCATTTCTGTGAAGTTCACACGTCACAAGTTACCTTATTTGCATAATGCCCGTCTACGTACTGCGTAGTCATCCTGCGAAAACTTGAACCCCCACTCAAACGCTGTAGCTCGTTCGTGTGGATATCATAGTCGAGAAGATGCTGTGCTCTGCGCTGTGAAGGTAAATTTGGTTTATTTTTATGTCCAAAGGATGAAGTTGTGAAGAATGAGTGGTTAAAATTAATCTTTACTATGATACCAGAGCAGTATTATCAAAACCTTTGCTGTGTTCCCATCCTTTCGCTGACGCCTGCTTCTCTAATCTCTGCGAGTTCAACGCAGGATTCATAAACCGGTTGTCTTTGAAAGATGGGTCAGTGCCCAGTTGGTTTGGACCAGCTTTCTCCTCCAGATCACAGCCTGTAAGTATGATTAACAATTGTTGCTGTAATGTTCTGTCGAGCGTGCAACGGAGGGGTTTGGAAAGATGAATCTTCGAATGAATTGTCTGAGAGCTGTTAAGAAATAAGGTCAATTTAAATGCATATGTGACCCTGGACCACAAAACCAGTCTTAAGTCGCTGGGGTATATTTGTAGCAATAGACAAAAATACATTGTATGGGTCAAAATTATCGATTTTTCTTTTATGCCAAAAATCATTAGGATATTAAGAAAAGATCATGTTCCATGAAGATATTTTGTAAATTTCCTACCACAAATATATAAAAACAAAATTTTTTATTAGTAATATGCATTGCTAATAACTTAATTTAACCAACTTTAAAGGCGATTTTCTCAATATTTAGATTTTTTTGCACCCTCAGATTCCAGATTTTCAAATAGTTGTATCTCGGCCAAATATTGTCCTATCCTAACAAACCATACAGTAATGGAAAGCTTATTTATTCATCATGTAGAAATTTCAATTAAAAAAAATTGACCCTTATGACTGGTTTTGTGGTCCAGGGTCACATATTAAAAGAAAACAAAAGTGTTATCAGTATCAGTAAAAGTTGATCAGTATCAGCTGATATTGGTTATTAGCTCATTTCTGACTATTTTTACATTAGATGACACTTGTCGCCATCTACTACTGACTTAAAGTCTGTTAAATGTAATCTTTAAAAGATACATCACAATGTCTTTCATACACTTGTTGTGTTGTGATGATATATACATATACATATATATATATATATATATATATCAAAACAAAAATAAAATCTTTCAGTCAAAAATGACTGAAGAGCAGCTTTGACCAGCTGGATGAACTTTATCTCCTACATAACGACTTGGCAGTATCAGCCAGAACTGTAATATTAGTACATCCCTATTCTTTAGTATCTTTCAATCAGATATGGCTTATTTGTCTATCTGGAATACGTTTTTTTTTTTCTGTGTGTGTGATAGAATAAAACTTGAGCTTTCACAGCTTAGAAACAGCATACTGTACAAGTATAAAATGATCTGGAATTTATGCTCTTATGTAACTAACAGGTTTTTTTTATCATGACTCGGGGGGCTCTGGGCAGCGAACTAACTCTATTTTGAATTCTATAGTTGAGACTAGGGCTGCCACCTTCAGCGAGGCAAAATAAGGCAGACCCATTCACGACATGTGTTCAAAGGGCAGATGTGAGCTCCTGGATGTTATAAACCGTGCAGGTTTTCAGCATGCTGTGGTCGCATGAAAGGGCTTTAACGGCGCGCCTTCTGAAGACTCCGTCGTTATGGAAACAAATACGCCAAAACGCAATCACGCGGAAATGAGCTTCTCTAATACTTCTTATGAAATTGATTTAATTAGAATTGCTATTAGTATTATAAACCGGGCAAAATACTTATTTGTTGATTCAACTATGTGTTGGCCTTTGTAAAATACGGGACAAATCGCATCATTTTACCTTTAAATACGGGACGATTCCGTATTTTAAGGGATGGGTGGCAACCCTAGTTGAGACTGTTCCCCTGTGATTTCAGGCTCAACATTACAGTTTAAACAAACTTCAGAAATGCACAGTTGTTTCCAGTCCAGGTGCCTGGCAAAAAATCACAGACTATAACAGACTGGGTTAGGTCAGCTTAGTTTACCCACAAAAAGTAAACTAGCAGATAAAGGACACCATTCAAAGAATTTCTTATACAACCCCAATTCCAGAGAAGTTGGGACATTTTGTAAAATGCAATAAAATCAGGAGTCTGTGATTTGTTCATTCTCTTTAACTTTTATTTAATTGACAAAAGTACAAAGAAAAGATTTCCAAAGTTTTCACTGACCAACGTAAATGTATTTTGTAAATATGAACAAATTTAGATCTTGATGGCTGCAACACACTCGAAAAAAGTTGGGAAAGAGGCATGTTTAACAATCAAAACAGTTTAACGTGGATATTCTATAACCTTTTCACTTTTATTTTGCCTCTGTCCCAACTTTTTTGGAATGTGTTGCAGCCATCAAAAACAAAATGTGTTCATATTTACAAAATACATTCACGTTGGTCAGTGAAAACTTTGGAAATCTTTTCTTTGTACATTTGTCAATTAAATAAAAGTTAAAGAGAATGAACAAATCACAGATTCTTGATTTTATTGCATTTTACAAA
>NW_015659941.1:1420829-1422015 GCF_001515625.1 Sinocyclocheilus rhinocerous | reverse complement strand
GACTATCCAAATTTTAATAAAACAATAGGCCTATACTTTTAGAAGCACGGATATGTCTGTCACTTTAAAGGTATGGTTCACCACAAATTTTTTTTTAATTCTGTCATAATTTACCCAGTTTTTCTAAACCTTCATAAAGTTCTTTCTTCTGTTGAACACAAAAGAAGATACTTTGAAGAATGAGGGTAACTAAACAGCTTCTGGTCCTCAGTAACTTTCATAGAGAAAAAATACTATCAGAGTCACTGGGGACCAGAAACTGTTTGGTTACCCACATTCTTTAAAGTATCTTCTTTTATGTTTAACAGAAGGAAGAAATTATTACAGGTTTGTAACAACTTGTGAACTTGTGGTTGTGTAAACGATGATAACAATTTTATTTTTGAGTGAACTATCCCTTTAAGTCAAACAGTCCACCGTGAGCAACTCAAATGCTTCTCTGCAAATTGTGCGTTCATCATTAGTTAAAGTTACTGGACAGACCCATTGATAACTTTCCCATTCATCCCTACATCTGGAGAGCCTTGTGTTCAAAGGGCAGATGTGAGCTCCAGATCTTTTAAACCATGCAGGTTTAGCGCATGCTGCGCTCAAGTGAAAGGGCTTTAACGGCACGCGTTCTGAAGACTCTGTAACTATGGAAACAAATACGCCAAAATGCAATCACGCGCAAATGAGCTTCTCTAATACTTCTTATGAAATTGATTTAATTAGAATTGCTATTAGTATTATAAACCGGGCAAAATACTTATTTGTTGATTCAACTATGTGTTGGCCTTTGTAAAATACGGGACAAATTGCATCATTTTACCTTTAAATACGGGACGATTCCGTATTTTAAGGGATGGGTGGCAACCCTAGTTGAGACTGTTCCCCTGTGATTTCAGGCTCAACATTACAGTTTAAACAAACTTCAGAAATGCACAGTTGTTTCCAGTCCAGGTGCCTGGCAAAAAATCACAGACTATAACAGACTGGGTTAGGTCAGCTTAGTTTACCCACAAAAAGTAAACTAGCAGATAAAGGACACCATTCAAAGAATTTCTTATACAACCCCAATTCCAGAGAAGTTGGGACATTTTGTAAAATGCAATAAAATCAGGAGTCTGTGATTTGTTCATTCTCTTTAACTTTTATTTAATTGACAAAAGTACAAAGAAAAGATTTCCAAAGTTTTCACTGACCA
>NW_015659941.1:1418913-1420657 GCF_001515625.1 Sinocyclocheilus rhinocerous | reverse complement strand
ACAAAATTTGTTCATATTTACAAAATACATTTACGTTGGTCAGTGAAAACTTTGGAAATCTTTTCTTTGTACATTTGTCAATTAAATAAAAGTTAAAGAGAATGAACAAATCACAGACTCTTGATTTTATTGCATTTTACAAAACGTCCCAGCTTCTCTGGAATTGGGGTTGTAAGTGCCAGACCGAATCACAGGGAGGAAACAGTTGTGCTTACCTGTGAAAAACTATGTTGGAGTTGGCCTGGCTCCAATCTCCTTCCTTTAGGGTTTCATACATACCGCCTTTTCCGAAAATCTTTCCCATGTAGGCCTTCTTACATTTGCTGAAAACCAGCAATTTTACTTAAGGAGCATAAGGTGTTTTTACTAGTTGCTATGGAGTTACTGAAATGGTTTCTTACGGTCCTCCAAAAATCCAAACTCGAATCCCCAAGATATTCTGTTCATACACTCTAGAGGTACCAAAAGGGTGTTTTTCCAGGGATGCCATTGAAGAACCCATTTTTATTTCTCCAAAGAACCACTCAGTGAACAGTACTTAAAATAACCTTTGATTGTGACTAATTTATGTTAGGCTACAAAATAAAACAATTTCAAAATTTTCTGATAATTCTCAGTATTATTAAAAATTATTCAAATGTCAGTAAAGACAATAATATTGTGAAATATTTTTACAATTTAAAATAACAGTTTTCTATTTTGAAATGTAATTTATTCTGGTGATGCAAAGCTGAATTTTCAGCATCATTACTCTACTCTTAAGTGTCAAATAATCCTTCAGAAATCATTCTAATATGCTGATTTGATGCTCAAGAAAAAAATTAATTAAAAAAGCCGAAAGCAACCGTAGCTTGACCTTCTTTTCTTTGTTACCAGACATGACGTAAGAATATAAGAATGAATGGCGATAGACAGAAAAGGGGGGACTAAAGGGGAACTAAAACAGTGCTGCATGAAAGACTCCAAAGAAAGCTAGGATACAGGCAGATGCTGCCATGCATCCAAATGCTTGACTAAAAAGGCAAACATCCAAAACACTTGTAATAAGCTGCATCTACATGCAATGTTAGAATGGAATGAGACTGTGACTTTAAAAAGCAATTAAAGTTTAGCCTTGGTGTGAGGTGCACAGGCAGAATTTGTGTCAGCTGTGCCACGCGGATACGCTTTTTACGTCGTTTACGCTTTGATTTGAACGAAAACAACGTATCCACCTGGCACGGATTATTTTACCGATGTCCTTGCTACATTTCTGGACCTTGATCGTGTAAGGACCCATGCTGTCTATGGTAGGGTTAGACAGCCCTCAAATTCCATCAAAAATATCTTCATTTGTGTTCCGAAGATGAATGGAGGTCTTACGGGTTTGGAACAACATGAGGGTGAGTAATTAATGACAAAATTTTAATTTTTGGGTGAACTATCCCTCTAAGATTTGTACTCATGGAAATTATTAAAAAGTATTCAAACCTGTTCATTAGAAGGGGGCGTCCCAATACTTTTGTCCATATAGTGTATAAATTAAACTTAGAAAAAGGATATGTAACATTAAAAAAAACGTCTCGGTTACGTATGTAACCCTCGTTCCCTGAAGGAGGGAACGGAGATGTCACGTCGGTGACCGACGAATTGGGATCTCGCTTAGAGAGACCAATCCACTTCGAGTGTAAACTAAACGAGCCAAAGCACATTGGCATGCGATTATTGCATCCAGCTGCTGCTGATCACAGCGTGAGTATAAGTA
>NW_015659941.1:1415417-1418562 GCF_001515625.1 Sinocyclocheilus rhinocerous | reverse complement strand
TCAAGGCTCGGACGGGACAGAGCAAAGCTAGGGCTGGGTCTGCCTCCTCCGGGGGCAGCGCTTGAAGGCTCACCACCTGATCCCTGAAGGGAGTAGTGGGAACCTTGAGCCGGGCCGGGGCCTCAGGATTACCTGGGAGTCAGTCGACCCAAACTCTAGGCATGAATCGTCGACCAAAAATGCATGCAGGTCCCCTACCCTCTTGAAACCTGATGACCAGATCATGCTTCCCTACCGACTTCCCTTCCACGGGTTCATGGTTAGCAGCAATCGCAGTGACATAGACTTTAAGGCTGGAGTGAGACAGCCTTCGCTCCAACCCTTGCTGCAAAAGGAAAGCACAACCCCGATCGGGCATCTCTTTCCACAGTTTGGCAGAGGGTGCGTGAGTTAGGGCCTTTGTTAACGCTCTTGAACCGCCCGCTGTTGCCTGCTGGCGATGGAGGAGGATGAGTGTGGTTCGGTGCTGGTCCGTCCACGACTCTCCGTGCCCTCCTGGGACCCAGGGACAGAGAAAACCGCTCTCTCGTCAAGATTTTCCAGATTCTCCACCTGGCCATCTTTCGGGGGAGGGAGAGGTGCCTTCACCATCCCCCAAAGAGCAGCTTCCTCCCTCTCTGGGTCACTTGTCCCGGGGCCTCTTGCGCTTTCGTTCACCGTCAGGTTTGACGGGGGCCTGGATGGGTGGGGCGGCCTGCCTATGCCCAGCTCCACGGTGCCACTTGCTGGAGGCTGCTGCAGATGCGGCACGGGAGCAGGGGCAGACGCAGGGGGCCGCCATCGGCGACGAGCAGACTTGAGATGCTCATATCAACCAGACACAGCCAGAGATGGCGCTCCTAGACCACAAGTGTGGACCTCGCACGACCCAGAGAACTCGCGATGACCTTCGTCGCTCAGAGCGTGTGGTCAGTAGCGGTTCAGAGCTCTTTCAGAAGTTCCGGATCATGACCACCCTCATGCAGGTCCCTCAGTGACTTGGCCTGATGAACCTGCAGTAATGCCGTAGCTTGTAAGGCGGAGGCAGCTTCTCCACAGACTGTATAAGCAGCGCCGGACAGGCCAGACGAGTACCTACATACCCTGGATAGGAGGCACGGTTCGGAGGCGGTATTAGGACACAATTGCATCGCAATCGACCGCTCCACCGGGGGGACCCTTGTATACCCCCTAGCTGCACCACCGTCGAGGGTGGTGAGGGTGGAGGAACCAACAGGTCGGTTTCCGGCAGTAAAAGGTGCCGTCCATGACCTGGTGAGCTCCTCATGCACCTCCGGGAAGAAAGGCACTGAGGCGGGGCGCTGAGAACCAATGCGAGCCACCCTGAGAAACCAATCGACCAACCTCGAGGGCCCGGGACGCGGTGCAGGTTTCCACTAGAGCCCTACCCTCTCGGCGGCCCGGGAAATCATAGCCGACATCTCTGGATCCGATTCAGGCCTTGCCATCTTCCTCTCCAGAAAGCTCTCCCTCCGATGGCTGGTATGCTCTTTGAAGAGGGCCCAGCGTGTTCCTTTGGTGGCACAACTGGTTGCAAAGCGCTAGAGGAGCGATGGTCCCACGAGGGTTGGTTCCCTGAGGGGTTTGCCACCACTGTAACCCTCAGACCGCCCGCGCTACTGCCCTAAGTAGTCCACGCCTGGCTGCCGCCAGGACGAGCACTAGGCAACGGAGCTCTGCCCCCCTGGAGAAAAGGGAACCATGCCCGCAGCTCCGAGATGGGCATCTTCCCGCAATGGGAATTGGATTGGTCTCTCTAAGCGAGATCCCAATTCGTCGGTCACCGACGTGACTCGGAGTGACCAACTGAAATGGAACATTACAACTATTTCCTTAAAACATAAATAATGAAATTTCAAAAATGCAGCTCTTTTCTTAAGTTTTTAAAGGTGTCAGTCTACTCTTTGTCGACAGATATTAACGAAAACATTATCAAGCGAATCAGACCTCATATTAAAGGTCATTTTTCCATATTCCACCGGAGTGGTTCACAAGAAAACATGAGAAATTGCTCGTTATACTCAAGTGCCTTAACAAAACTTTAATCAGTGGTGTAATGTAACGAAGTTATAATACTTCATCACAGTACTTAAGTATTTTTTGGGAGTATCTGTACTTTACTTGAGTTTTTATATTTCAGCCAACTTTTACTTTTACTTTTACTCCACTACATTTCCTTATTAAAATGTATACTTTTACTCCGATACATTTCCCCAAAGCATATTCGTTACTTACTACAAAATAGTCAGAAGAATACGGACTGCAGGAAAACAGATTTGACGAATCAGTGGTTGGGCGTTTGCAAGTTCGCAAACAACTGCGGATGATTCATTTCCCACTCAAGTTGAGTCTGGGGTGTGCGATATACAGTATCTTCTGCAATAATATGGTAAGTGTTGTCGAAATGATGTGCAATCTGACATTATCAAGTAGGCTATATATTCTAAATTGTAGACGGCAAAAATGCTTCTGTATGCTTTTTATATTTATATAATTTAATATAGTTAACAATCTATATCACACAAAGAGTACCGATTTTCTGCAGATATCAGCATGAACACATTTAATAATAATTTTATACAAGTTCAATAAAGTAATAAGTGACTTACATTTTAGACATAATATTGCTTGTTTTTACTAAATTTTGCCAACGAAAATAGTTCCACACAAAGATCACAGCACTGGGGCCCGTTCTTCGTACGTCGCTAACTCAGTTAGCTGGATTTGATTGTTGATGATTTGGCAAGATCTTGGATTGGTTGGTTCTTCGAAGCTCATCCCGGAGTTGCTGTCATAGCAATAAGTCCTTAAGCTTAAACCTGCTCGGGAGCAGGCTGGATCCTGTATTATAATGTTGTCTAGTCATCATCTATAACACTATAGACACAGCCAGGTTTACTCGTTGAAAAATGTATTCGTGATGAAATAATTTATAATTGTATTGGAGTCTTACACACATGCTGTACTGAGTCGTGCATTAATTTGAGTGCTGACAGCTATTCTGGGAGTGGCTTGATGCGTATACAGCTAAACACGTCTCCGTGTGGATGGGGCCTTAGACAACTTAATCCAGATATTTTAATCAGTTCCGCAAATTCGTTTGAAGAACCAAATTAGCCAGAGATCAGTTATCACGATTAGAAGA
>NW_015659941.1:1414789-1415382 GCF_001515625.1 Sinocyclocheilus rhinocerous | reverse complement strand
CGTTTGAATGAATCGGTTGAATCTCAATGACTCACTCATTAACAGTCACTTGCTGCCACTTACTGGCGGTTTTAATTTCACATTTCTACTTTTTTTTCATGCTCTAAATTCTGCAAGTCAATGACCAAAAGCCCATTACTAGCTTGTGCATGGAAGGATACAAACTCATCAGGAGTGAAAAAAGTGACAAAGGTTTGAACCCCCTTCCCTCTTTTTTAATACCATAGGGAAAAAAGTGAAAACAAGAAAAAAAAAAAAGAAAGGTGTTACATATCATCCGCTTTAACTCCTGATGGCAGACCCCAGACAGTAGAACACATTTTTATTTTCAAACACATGTAACATTGCTCACTTTTTAGTTAGATAATTTGAATATATATATATATATTCATTTGCCTAAAAGTTATTCATATTTTTGCACATTTTTATATAGTAAAATTTATTTTAAAGAACATCTGCATTTTTTTTTTCTTTTTTTCATTTTTCCTTAAAGAGATAATTCATGGAAAATTTGCAATGCTAAGTGGAAGATTTCTGCCAAGATTTCACCTGGTAGAAAAACAAATACTATTAAAATGAATGTCATGGTTCCC